>NC_142461.1:88710606-88862121 GCF_049115385.1 Moschus berezovskii | reverse complement strand
CACGCTATGCAAGTTTAGGATTTAAAGGTGTGTGTGTTTGTGTATGTTATGGATATGAAGGAATGAAAATAACAACAAAGAAATGCTGATTGCTTCCTAAAGGGCAGAAAACCCACCATACTGTGTGCCTATGTGACTAAAAATAGAATCAATAAAAGGAGGCTTTAGTGAGATGAATTTTAACTCAGTATAAGTAAGAATAAGGACTGAACTTAGATCTTCTGATGCCCTGGTCTAGTGCTTAGGAAGAATGTCCTAAGATTCTCCTAATCTAGTTTTATTTGTTTAAGGTTTATGTTTTAATTCTTTCAAATTGATCAGCTATGCTAATCGTGCTAAGTGAGGCCTGCCATTAGTGCCATCATAAGAGTCCTAATATCCACAGGTTCACACTAATAAAGGCCTCATGGAGTTTGCTCCCTCTGCTTTTCCAATTTTATGTGAGCCACTTCAGTTGAGCTCGCAGTCCTCCTATTTCTAATTGTTCTGTTTCCAAGACATCCTCTGAAACAATGATGCATTGTTCACTGTACTGTTTTTCAAGGTGTGCAGATTTTACCTTGAGTCCTCAATTCACCTTAGAGCCGTTCCATTTCTATTGAAATGGGACTACATATTGTATAAAAAATTACATTCTTTGTCACCAGAAAGCTACCTGAAGGGGAATGGAAAGGATATAGAATTAAATGTAGCCCCTCCGCCATTAGTTCCTCATAATCTATTTTGCTGTCTGTGCTCATATCTCCACGGAGAGATGGTCAAAGCAGTCCAGTGTTCAGCATTATCACCATGACCCTATGATAAGTTTAAGCTGTGATTTTCCAAGATGGGCCTGACTTTGAAACATAAATATTTAGACAGCTGTATAGAAGAGAATAATGGAAATGAGCCACTTGAAGAAGAGATTGCACTAATTATGGGGCATGAGACAGTAAGGGCAGTATACAAATATTGTGTGCTTGCACTCCTGGCTCAACAGATTTTGGTTCAAGTGTGCTGAGCCTTCTAATCTGGTAGAAAAATGTTCTTCCTGTTTATATAAAACATTGGGCTTGCCTGTTGGCCAGTGCATGGAGTCTCGTGGGACTTCCCTAAGTCTTTCAACACATGTGAAGGGAAGAATTAAGGATATCCAAGCTAAGTCATCAGGCATCTTAATGGTTCAGGCTCAAACTCTTTCTCTACATATGAACCATAATCAAGTACGGTGCTCAGTTAAATTACCAATAAAATAAACGTGGGACACTTTACTCTGGACTCTAAAATAAAGCGATGCTCAAATACTCCAGAACCCCAAGAAACTCTGGAAGTCACAAATGAGGAAGTATAATAGAATAATTGGCACTTGGAATAATAAAATAACTTAGATGTGACTAAGTCCAAGTTTATCCAAAGTATTGAAAACCATTTTATATCCTAAATTATCAAAAGGAAAAAAATAATGTTAGTGGGAAAACTCAAAGGGTGATTGGACAGAAATGACTATAAATGGTCTGACAGCATATTCTGGTAATTAGAGAAAATGACAAAATTTTGAGAAATTTTGGTTAATATTTCATGGGCTTCAGATTTGACCCTTGCTCCATGTTGTGTAAAAGTGACCTTCTTTTTTTTTTCTATCCCATATATTTTGCAATACTTGGTATAATTTTTCACAAGTTTGATAAAGAATAGGGCTATAACCAAGGAACAACAAACTTGGATTGCAAAGGAAATGGTCTCATATCTTATTAAAGTATTTATGGAAAAATAGTTCATGAGTTGCAAAATAACTCCTCCCTTGAAATACTTTAAGTGTGGTGGGACTGAATCTGCTGGTGTTTACACATAGCTGATGACACAGAATTTGCCAATGCTCCTGTTTGTTTGGGACCTTAAAAATCTTCTGCGCCATCTAATGGAAACAATGCAAACTGCAGCTTCTTTTGAAGGGCAACACTTTGAAGTTCTTCAGCACAGATCAATGCAGAATAAATGAAAGCTATAGAAACTTAGTAGATCAAATACCAGCCTCTAAATGTAATGACTTTGGGAAACTGGTCTTCAGTTTTATCGTATACACCGTTAAAATATGCCTAAGGTATTATGATTTCAACATGCAAATGAATAAAAATACAATGTGTCCATTCATAGCAGCAAACAATGGTGTTTACTCATGTATGATTTGCCAAACCAAGATAAAGAATATTCCAGGTTTTATTCTTTAAAATTAAGTGTTCATCTGCAAGTTAGTGCTTTATTTATTTTTCACATTTATGCTCCAGGTACAACGTCATTTATTTTCAAGGTGTTTACCACTTTCAAAAACCGTGAATTTCATGAATTTCGTATCAGAGCCTATGCTTAGAATTGTAAACTCAACTGCAGACAGAGAAAAGGAGGTAATGAAAGGTAGAAAAGGGATGGGTCAGTTCAGTGGGGACTCGTGGCAAAGTGGAAATCACACCCTGTGTCTAACGGAGTAAGTGCTACTTGGAACAGCTGATTGTTGTCCACTAAGAATGTCCAACGTGAGTCAGAAATCTATACTCTTACGTAGATTCCTTATTTCTTAAACATTTGTTCAGCATCCCTGAATAGTGGTCCATATACGACCTAGACCTAAGCCCTACCATTTGCAATTGCTGGTTTATCATAATCCAAGGCAACACAATGAGAACAGAGTCATAAAGTCCCACGCTTACTGGAATCATTTGGGATACAAAGCCTTTGAGAAAGGAGTGCTCTCTTATTTTAATTAGTATGCATAGGTTTAACTCTATATGGTAATTGGGAATATCAAATCACAAATATTATATAATCTTTCTGTTATTCCTAGCCAAGTAACTCTAAGTCTAAAATGCACTGAATCTGGAGTCAGACTGTCGCCTGTACAGTCCTGGGATAAAGGCAGCTGTCCAATTTTGTCAAACTACAGTTGCTATTACTCCCAGCTCTTGGGTTGGGAGACAATCACACATGAATGAAAAGTGGACTTCAGCTTTTGAAAGGTGTATTAATGTGATTATCAACACATTTTTAGATTTTTTGGGCAAATAAAGAAAAGGAATTGACTAGCAGTCAATTCTTTTTTAAAAAAATTATTTATTTTAATTGGAGGATAATTATAATATTGTGGTAGTTTCTGCCATATATCAATATGAATCAGCCATAGGTATACATGTGTCCCCTCCATCCTGAAACCCCCTCCTACCTCCCTTCCCACATGAAGAAAATATAAATAATGATGAATGATATAAGGATGTTAGACATGAATGAACCCAACCAGACAATGATGTGCTTCTCCCCCTAAAAATGTTTCAGATGTGAGGGTTTTTTCCAACTCTTTCCCTCCACTTTTCAGACTCTGCAGCTAAACCTCACTATTCTGAAATATTTCTGTAGACATAATTCCTCTACTATGTGGGTCTTTCATAGACTTCCAGAACCTGGAAGGATCTCTTGAACCAACCTTAGGACAGATGAACATCTGATCCTTAACTTTCTAACAGTACTTTTGACAGCAGATTAACGTCTTATCAGATCAAAATATCTCATAACCTCTTCATTAGTTAATTTCTTCTGTCACAGAACTGGGTCCTTAGTTCAGGAAATACTCATAGTGCAATGCATATTAATTACTTAGCACAGTACTGGGCAGTAGATCTAATGCATTAGTGTTAGTCGCTCACTTATGTCCAACTCTTTGCGACCCCATGGACTGTAGCTGCCAGGCTTCTCCCTCTATGGAATTCTCAAGGCAAGAATACTGAAACGGGCAGCCATTCCTTTCTCCAGGGGATCTTCCCAACCCAGGGATCAGCCCAGGTCTTCTGCATTGCAGGCAGATTCTTTACCAACTGAACCACCAGGGACATCTTGTAATAAATGCAGGTAAATATTATTTTTATTCAAGGATTCAAGCTGCCAGAAGAACTATTCCTTTGTACAGTATAAGAAGCAGGTAGAGATTCTAGAGTGATAACAAAGCTAGCAAGGGTTGAATATACTTTCTGGATGCTTCTTTTTGCATGATTTATGCAGTTTTTAGCTTGAGTGGTGATGAAAGGGTGTGCTTCATCAGACAGTGAAGGAAGAAGGAAGGATGATGGTGAGACTATTTCAGCTGAAAGGACTAATCTGACCCTTACTATTTTCATTATTAAAATATTTCACATTCATTTCTTATCCTTTAAATTTCAAGTTTCTTAAAGGCCAAGAACTGTGTCTTATTTCCTTGGCAATCTTCTATTATACCTCAACATCAAGTTTAACATATAATAAGTTTTCAAAAAATGAGAGGCAAATGAATAAATAAGATACCACTTATTTCTGTTTCATTATATTGTCTTTGGGACCTTTGATGATGAATAAATAAATTGCATATCATGTTTTATTTGTTATATACTGATATTATTCCACCTATATGGAAGTTAGGATTCACTGACAGCAATGCCTTACAATCTTAGAAGTTGTAGAAATTGATGAGTTAATATTAAAAGAATTTTTATGTTTGTGTTGATCTTTCTATAAGACTTAGTATTGCTTACTTGGTAGTGTATTGAGTTAGTAGTCAAGTAGTCTAGATAAAGTTAAATTATTAACCTTTCCTTTTGACACTTAAATGAGACACTTGGACACATTTTGAAGAATATATTATATTTAGAAATGAGTGTATTTAAGGTACAAGCTACTGAGGATTTTCTTAAATGGTTCCTATACTGCACATTATAATTTCCAGCCCTTTAATCTTGCCTGACTTGTCACTCTTGCTATCTCATAAATACTACCCAGGATATCAGATACTCTTTGAAATTATGACCCTGTAATTCTGCTTAACTAGAACTAATTCCTCTGTGAAATATTTTTGCATTAATCTCAACTTCATCTTGTTTTAGTCTCTTAGAACTAGTACACCTGAACTCAGGTTCTACCTTAAGCTCTTCCCAGTGCAGATATTAAGCTCCCCCAATATCTGAATAGAAAATATTGATTTTCTCCACACAAGTCTGTCCCACTCTGTTCTATATGTCCCCAGTTTTTAAAGACAAAATCTAGCCTTTCCCCAAGCTCCATCAGACAGGTGAGAACCCAGCTCCTATGCCTGGTCTTAGAAACAGTCACACAAAAACAACTTTTCTGCTCTAAAACCCTGTTAATAGAATGAAAAATATATATCTTAATGAGACTTGAAAAAATATCATATTTTGTGCAGTGTACCCTAAAGAGGTTCAGTATTGGGAGTTCAATGTTGGGAGTTCAGTTGAGATTTATAAATCCATTCATTCGCAGTTCAATTCAGTTCGGTCGCTCAGTCATGTCCGACTCATTGTGACCCCATGAAGTGCAGCACGCGAGGCTTCCCTGTCTATTCATTCTAACATACCTTAAATGCCAAAATATTATGGGAAGATTGTTTCCAAGAGTGAGTGATCTGATTTGAAGGCCTAAGTGCTAGAGGTTACTGGGAAGAGAACTGGAATAGGCCATTTCTCTCAGTTGAATCATAGACACTAGGGATTGGCTGAAACACTTGAGTGGAGTGAAGCAATTCCTATGGAATGAGCCTTGGCCAGGAAAACACGCCAGTGTTGTTGAGGGAATGCAATATCTATGGCTTCAGCTTTGTTGGAACAACATCTTAATTAGCCTGATTCTCTCTTCCTTTGGCTTTCACTGTTTTTTAGATTTGCAAGGAAATGCAAATGCATTTATAATAAATCGGCTCCTGGATGCCATTTTTTCCCCTCAGTTTTTGGTGGCCTCTGTGTTGCACAGAGGAAAGTATTAGTTTACTTTTATTCACATAACACTGTGTATTTTCTCAGTTTTAGAAATAATACATTCCCGTTATACAAACTGGGAAATTTCAAAAGTATAAAGAAAAAAATTACAGTTCCCAAACTAGATTAAAAAATCGTTAAAATTTTTGGTACATTTCTTTTCGGTATGCTGTGTATCTTTTAATGTATTTATAATTGTGCCATTCTACCTTCTTTCACTTAAAAATACAATATAAATGTTTTCCTTTTCATTTTAAAATATTTTAGCATATTTTGGATATATTCATGTCTTTATGATTTTGCTTATATAGGGAGACTATAATTTACTTAATTATTCCCCTTTGTTATCCATTCTGGTTGTGTTTGTTTGTTATTTTGCCTTATTTTCTCTCCTTTATGCAAGCCAAGTGCAGTTTCCAAAGCCAAAGGTAGATTCTCCCGTCCTGTGAGGCCATTAACTTGGAGTGAAAAAGGTGCGGGAAGGACTGAGACAACAGACCTGTCCATCTGTGATGTAGGTCAAAGTTGAACAGTGAGCTGCTTAGCTATTAAATCAAACATCTGTTGTCAAGTCTAATTTCCGACAAACCACATGGAAAATTATCTTTCTTTACATGTTTTGCCAAGAGGAAATTTGGGAATTGGAGGGGTTTATTATCTAAAGGTAACCCGATTTTTCCCCTTTGCAGTCTCTCTGTTAAATGCTGTGTAATGTCTTCCTATGGAGTTTCATTCGACAGGAACTCTGGTGCCCTTCATTTATGCATATTCATGGTTTTTTTAATTTAAAATGCTCTCAACAAACGATTCCTTTATGTTTATCATATAAATCCAATCCAATATTTATTGATTAAAGAAACAATAGGCATTTATGTATTTTGTGTTCAATATATTGTTCATACTGAATTCTCCATACATAGCAATAAGAAAACAATATAAACCCATCAATATTAAATACCAAATCTTAATCACAAATGAGTTGTAATTGGATTCAATTGCAAATGGATTTTTTCCCTCACAGCACAATTAAAATTTACTCACAGATTTTTTTCATTAGAAAATAAAATCAGCTGCTTAGTTCTAAAAATGTACTGTGACAAGAGCAAGGACATTTTCTCTCTGCTGGCTTTGCTTCTTGGAGGGTGTAATACTTTGGCTGTTTGTACTTGGGTGTCAGTAATCTATTCTGCAGGGGTAAATACTCTGTAAGATAAAACAGAGTGCAAGACATTGTAAAAGAACAGCATTACAAAATACTTTAGTTGCCCAGATGCCCAATGCATCTTCATTTCAAATATATCCAGGGATTGTATATGTTAAAATTAAATCAAGAACAAATTTCTGTGGTAGTTCATGCCAGCTTCAGCCCACCCTTCCCATGTGGATTTTGTCTTTGCTAGGAACAGAAAAGTATTAAACCAATTTACTTCCTTCATTTCAACTCTATCTCACATGCACACACAAAATTAAAAACCAAACAAATAAGGCTTCAGATTCAAACCAAGATCTATTTCTCAAACATTCTGGTAGAATCCAGAATGGAAAGACATATAAGAGACAGAGAGATGAGAGTTTGGCAAAGGTGAGACTGAAATTTTGCTTTTGTTAAGAAAAAAAATCTCATTTCACTCTCCCTAAAGGTTTGTCTGCTGCTGCTGCTACTGCTAAGTCGCTTCAGTCGTGTCCAACTCTGTGCGACCCCATAGACAGCAGCCCATCAGGCTCCGCCGTCCCTGGGATTCTCCAGGCAAGAACACTGGAGTGGGTTGCCATTTCCT
Organism: Moschus berezovskii; assembly: GCF_049115385.1. NCBI lineage: Eukaryota > Metazoa > Chordata > Mammalia > Artiodactyla > Moschidae > Moschus > Moschus berezovskii. The sequence goes on along the minus strand of NC_142461.1, from coordinate 88,854,581 downwards.
TCTCCAACGTGTGAAAGTGAAAAGTGAAAGTGAAGTCACTCAGTCGTGTCTGACTAGTAGTGACCCCATGGACTGCAGCCCACCAGGCTCCTCTGTCCATGCGATTTTCTAGGCAAGAGTACTGGAGTGGCTTGCCATTGCCTTCTCCGAAAGGTTTGTCTAGACACTTACAAGTATTTGCCTGGAAAATCAATGAATTAAAAATTTTTCTGGGAGACATTCTGACAAATTTTTGGTGACCAAGAAATTTGGCTACATTAAGGTACTCAAAATGTGACTGATTTTCATTCAGAACACATAGTTTTGTGTATGTCTTTAAGGTAATGTTTATAAATTCAACATTTTGCAGTTAAGGCTTTTCATTTTTGTCCTTTGATTTTTGTCTTCTTATGTCCTCCTCGGTAGAATCCAGTTACTGAGAAGAGATTAATTCTTGAGCTCTGTAAAGTGTTATATAAACTTCCATAGATTATGAGTATGAGGGACACAAGAGGAAAAGTGTGTGTGTGCGCATATGTGCACGCAGTCACGTGGATTCTCTGATCCTTTTCTCAGCAAGTATGAAAATGACAAAGGAAGGACTATGTGACTGTTTTGACAGCATTTTCTTCCCTTTTAACTGAAAGTCAACATGCATTCCACCAAAAATTTTCTAAATGAAAAAGACAAAATTCTCATAATGAATATGAAATAAGATAAAGATCAGCTCCGAGAAGTAAGTATTAGAGAGGTAAGTTGTTAGGGCTCTAGGCCAATCTTTTGATCTGCTTTAAAAATATTATTCTCAAATAAAGATGTACTTTTCTTAGTTTTTAAAACAGTTTTATAATATTTAAGGAGAATACTTAGTTTTTTAGTGGTATGTTTGAGGCAGACTTCTTGAAGACTTGAGAAGAAACAAGTGGATATCTTATTGAACTCTGAAAAGAAGAAAGAGTCTAAGCTTTAAAGTAGAAAAAAAATAACTTTTCATCTTTTCCCAAAGATGATATTCTCACTTTTAAATGAGCATAGATTTTAAGCTCCCCTTTTCCCATTCCGTTTTTTCCTCCTAGTCTTTCTTAGGTCCATGTCCAACTGAAACTATTAATGAAGGAAAGGCTTGAGGTTGTCTGAAAAAAAGAGCAGGCACAAAGTCTGTTCTCAAGACTCAGCTTGTTGTCGTTCAGTCACTCAGTCATGTCTAAATATTTGTGACACCATGGACTACAGCACGCCAGGCTTCCCTGTCCGTCACTGTTTACGAGTTTACTCAAATTCATGTCCACTGAGTCGGTGATGCCGTCCAACCATCTCATCTCCTGTCGCCCGCTTCTCCTTCATGTCCTCAGTCTTTCCCAGCCTCAGGGTCTTTTCTGATGAGTCAGTTCTTTGCATCAGGTAGCAAAACTCAGCTACAAAATGAGACACATCTAATTATCTTTTTAAAATTAATTTTTATTGGAGTATAGTTGCTTTACAATGTTGTGTCAGTTTCTATTGTACAGCAAAGTGAATCAGCCATACACACATATATACCCTCTTCTTTTTTGGATTTCCTTCCCATTCAGGTTACCACAGAGCTTGAAGTGGAGTTCCCTGTGCTATACAGTATGCTTTCATTAGTTATCATTTATAAATAGTGTCAGTAGTATATATATGTCAACTCCAGTCTCCCAAACCTCTCATCTCCCTTTCTGCCTTGGTATCCATACATTTGTTCTTTACATCTGTGTCTCTATTTCTGCTTTGCGATTAAGATCATCTATTTCAGTTTTCTTGATTCCACATGTACATATTAATATATAATATTTGTTTTTCTCTTTCTGACTTACTTCACTCTGTATGACACTGTCTAGGTCCATCCAAGGCTCTACTAATGACCCAATCTTTTTCCTTTTAATGGCTAAGTGATATGGCAATTGGAGAAATGGGGCTTAGTTAGGTAAAAGTTATTTTTAAATGGCAATTTACGTTGCCACCAACAGTGCATGAGTGTTCCCTTTTCTCCACACTCTCTCAAGCACGTATTGTTTGTAGACTTTTTGATGATGGCTATTCTGACTGGTGTGAGGTAATACATCATTGAAGTTTTGATTTGCAAAATATCTCTAATAAATGAGGTTGAGTATCTTTCCATGTAAGTGGTGCTGGGAATATGGGGCACACCTAATAACTTGTTCATGAAAAAGGATAAATTGAATAATGAAATCATTACAGGGAAGAAAAACAAATCCATAAAAAAACCCAAGGACAACATATAAAAAATTTGACCTAATCCCAACTTAAATTGTGTTGACCTTCCTCTTAGCCATTGTATCTTATGAACAGAGGATGACATTAGTTAATGTGTTAGGGTGGCTCCTTGGTGAATAAATCTATTAAAACTCATTCTCTAAACACATCTACCACATGGTATTTGTTGATGCACCATCAATAAATCCCCAGGGATAAAGGATGAAAACCTCAAGGGGATCTGGAAAAGTCTAGAAACAGAAATAGACCATCTGGCTTATGAAGAAACTGACAAAGACTTATAACAGATGGAGGTACCCCTTCACCATGATGTGGATGAATAAGGACAGAAAATAGGACCCAAAGCTGATTCTGGGAGATATTTGGCATAGGAAAAGGGTGGTTCTGAAGGATAAAGCAAAAATTCATCAGTCTAAACTTAAAGCCTTGAATTCATAGTATGGCTCCACTCTAGTATTCCACACCTATCCTTTACCACTCCCCTCAAACACACTTTCCAACCAGAAATACCAACTTAGTATCATCTAGACATGACATTTACATACATGACCCCCCTGCCTCCTTTTGAGACAGCATATTTTGCCCTCTTTTAAAGGCTTTTTTCTCTGCAAGTCTTCCCTGACACAATTCATAATTACCTTTTTCCTTCATGAATGTTCAGCATTGGTTGTTTACACCTCTCATTTTACATTGATAATGGCTCAGATGGTAAAGGATCTGCCAGCAATGCAGGAGACTCAGGTTTGATCCCTGGGTTGGGAAGATTCCCTGGAGAAGGGAATGGCAACCCACTCCAGTGTCCTTGCCTGGAAATCCCAAGGACAGAGGAGTCTGGTGGGCTATAGTCCATGGGGTCCCAAAGAGTTGGACACAATTGAGCAACTAACAAAACACTTTACATTGATTCTATATTATGCTTGGGATAAAAATTCAAAATTTTCACCACTGAACTCTAAGGTTTTATCAAACTAAGCCTCATTTCTCCAATCCTGTCTGTGTAAATCTCTGTATGGTCATGCACCAGCCACATTCAGCTTTTTAGAGGTCTTGAACACATTTTGTTGTCCTTCACCTCTTATTGGCACAAGGCTCTTTTTACTTGAGTATTTGAGAGACAAAAGACTATTAGAATAAAAAGAAGGAGAAACCAGAGATATGTCAGGGCAAAGCTGATAGCCAATGTGACTTATGAATACAGAAGATATGGGAGGAGCATCTTTGGGATCAAGTAAGATTGATCCTGGGTGTTCATTGGAAGGACTGATGCTAAAGCTGAAACTCCAATACTCTGGCCACCTCATGCGAAGAGTTGACTCAGTGGAAAAGACTCTGATGCTGGGAAGGATTGGGGCCGGGAGGGGAAGGGGACGACAGAGAATGAGATGGCTGGATGGCATTATCGACTTGATGGACATGAGTTTGAGTGAACTCCAGGAGTTGGTGATGGACAGGGGGGCCTGGCGTGCTGTGATTCATGGGGTCGCAAAGAGTCGGTCATGACTGAGCGACTGAACTGAACTGAACTGAAGCAGAGGGCATGGAACAGAGTTCAGAGTTTCCAGGAGCTAAGGGAGAACAGTCACTAAGATTCTGCCACTTGATAATTGACTTCCTTGATCTTGATGACCAGACATAGCATTTGTTTGGAGACAACAGAGGAGAAAGGAAGAGGGAACCGTGTTGATATCAATGGACTTGGCATATGTTTTGTTTCCTGATAATTAAGGTCAGGCTGGTTAGATTTTCTTCAGACTTCATCTTCTAGAGTTATTTTATTCTATAGCTACAATATGTTCCAAATATGAATAGAAAAAACACAATCATATTTAAGCAAAGTTAAGAAAAGCCAGAATTAAAACCTAGGTTTCTAATGTTTTATTCAGAGACCTAACATCATTCAGTAGATGTTTAACCAGAAACAAGATTAGTATGCATGAATCTGTTAGACCCTTAATTCCCATTATTTAAAAATTCTTACATAATCAGTAAACCTTGTTATATAAATGTCTTTTACATTTAACTGAATGTATATGTGTGTTTGTTTGTGTGTGTGTGTGTGTGTGTGTGTGTGTGTACACCTTGGGCATATTAGGTTCTCAAGTAATATTTGTTGATTTTATGTATAACCATATGCCACCAGGTTTCACCAGCCTGTGGATAAGAATAAGATTGGCATTTATACCACATTGCATTGGCATTTCAGTACCTTAACACGTCTCTATTGCTTCTGTGAGACCGCAGCTCCCTCTAACCCCATGTGTTTCGCTGGTCCTGGCAGTGCTTCACATGTTGCTATATGACAACAAGGTGCTGGGCACAGCTGCTCTCTAGTCAGTTGTGGGCTGTACTTCTTTGGCACCTGCTGTCTTGTTCTCTAGAGTTCTGTGGCTTGAACAAACAACCTGGAGAAATTGTGCAAATAACCTGGAGAAAGAGAAGCCTGAGGTGACTGCTACTCAGGTGCATGATCTCAGTTTAACCTCAGTTTTTAACCTTGGTGTTCACATATACCAGCCAACTTCAAAGAAACAGAGATGTTGAATAGAGGACAACATTTTCTTGGAATATCCAAAACTGAATTATTTGTGAGAATACCGCGGAAACATATCCACTACCACTGTAGCTCAATTTCAAGCGTTTTCAGAAGGTGAAAGCCTTATTTCAAACTCCATTAATACAACATATGTTCCATGAAACTGCATGTAAACCACAAGGCAGCAGAAACATGGATCCACTCTATCTCTTTGCCTTTGATGACCATTACTGTTGCAAACATTATGTCATATGTTAATGCAATCTTAAAGCAGAAAAAAATAACTATCATAGGAATTTAAACATACTCTCTGACTCTGATCAAGTGATCCGCAAGAATAAAGACATTTCTAGCACCTCTGTCAATGAAGAGAGAATGAGCCTGGTTATGTGCCACACTCTTGCATCATCTTGATTCCTCAGAATGGACTAAATCAATTGAAAGATAAACTCACTGTAGTCAGGCATATGCTGACATGTTGGCCCCTTCACAAAAGCTCATGGACAGATTTCCTCTAGACCCAAACAAACTATGTAAAGAGTCTGTTTTGATTCTTGTTAGCTTTGCACTCTCTCAGCAAGCTGCTAAGAAAATTCAAATATGGCTACTCTTTTGGAAAGAAATGGCATTCCAGGATCTTTCAGGTTTTTTTTAAAATATAAGACAAAGTTATTTTTACAGAACAGTGCTACTCTATGAGGCATTCCTGGGATGGCATACAGTTCTGGCGGTTCAGTTAATTCAGAATTTGGGCTCAACGTGTGGCTTGAAAGACTTAAACTAATGAAACTGATATATAAATTGGCCTCTGATATCATAATAATGCTTGGCTCACTCTCTGTATCTGTTGGTCCCCCAAAATGTGACTTGAGTGCCACACTATCCCCAATAACCAAAAAATTAAAAATGCACAGTTTTAATACATATTTATTGAATGGAAGAATAAACATATGTTGAGTATGTATGTTCTGGAAAATTGAAGGAACTAGTATAAAAATTTCAACCCCTTGTTCATTTGGAAGCATGTTTACACGTTCTTGCCTCAGCAAAGGGGACTATCTGATAAAAACTTACATGACTACTTTTGAAACACTTAGTTTTATTTCGTTCATTCTTACAACCCTGTGAGGTAGGTGTTAGCATGTGCCTCAGTAAAATTGTGATAATAAGACATATTAAATGATATTTTTAAGAGTACATAATTGGTAAGTGGTAGAACAAAGACACAAAGACTTGTTTTCTTTTCCAAAATTCCCTAATGAGGACACTAAGGTTAAGAAAAGTGGAAGATTATATACTTCAGGGTCTCAATAGAAGAGTTTAGTATATATTCTGCTCTGATTTAGGCAGAGCATTGGCTTTAAATACCTTCCCCATAATGAGTCCTTAAACAATAAGGTAGCCATTGGGGAAAAGCTTTGTACTGGGCAAAATGACGTGAGAACCTAGGTCTGGCTTATGTCTGGACCTACTTCATATTACAAGTTGTGCAATAAACCCAGTGTCTTTATTCAGTGTTGCTCTCATTCTATGGGGGTCTTTTACCTGCCAGTGTTCTCTCAAAGTGATGATTTTCTAATCCAAAGAGTAAGAAAAAGAAACTGTGCAGTTATAGTGCTACCTGCTTAGAAAGATCTTAGCTTTCAAATTAATAAAGCTTATACATCTTCATGGACTTCCCAGGTAGTGCTAGTGGTAAAGAACCAGCCTATCAATGCAGGAGACATTAGAGGTGTGGGTTTGATCCCTGCATCAGGAAGATCCCCTGGAGGAGGGCATAGCAACCCACTCAGTTATTCTTGCCTGGAGAATCCCATGGACAGAGGAGTCTGGTGGGCTATAGTCCATAGAGTAGCAAAGAGTAGGACCCAACTGAAGTGACTTAGCATGCATGCATACACCTTTGTGATTTTTCCCATAACAATTCTAGTGTAGAATAATAAGGCAATGGGTGAGAGACTCCAGTTGTGGAATATACATACATATTTCTGAGGACTATAAATTCTTGCATTATTGAGTAAAAGAGTAGAATAAAAAAAACACATTGTTAGAAAAGAGTGAGGCTTTCTCAAAACCATAAGATATAAAGCATTTCCTTAAGGCTAAGCAATTAACCAATTATAGATCACCTGAAACCTGAGTACTGAACTTTTCTCCAGTAGACAGTATTCCCCTCATGATCATCCTGAAATATGTTGTGGTTTGATATTTTGAGTATTTTTGGAATGAAAGGTTCTGCTTCTCTCAGAGACTTTTTAATCATACAGATGATTCTCATTATCTACTTCTAAATATACTCCTTAATGAAGGTAGGAGGTCCAAAGAATAGATAACCCAAGGCTGTCGATAATTTAGATATAACTTGTCATTGGTATCAGAATCTAAATTAATACTTACAATTTGAGTCATGGAGTTTTTAATATTTTAAGCAAAATCATAAAGCTCTACAAGGAAAACAGTCTATAAGAGCTGGACAATTTTCCCTCATTGCGTACTACCCCAAAGTGCTTGCAAATAAACTATCCAGAAAAATAAATCTCCTTTCTCTATTCCTTCTTATATTAGTTCAACAAAGATGTACTGAATGTCTGCTCTGTGCCATCTGTCCCACATACTGAGCCAATCTTATGACTATCACAAGTTTTACTTTTAAATATGTGGCTTTTAAATATTAGCCAATGATTAAAGCACCTTGATTTGACCCACATCTGTTTCCTCTCTCCACTATCCTGTATAGTCTTGTTTCACAGGCTGGATTTCAGATTAAACATTTTCAATCAGTGTTCTCTGCTTCAAACTCCCCTTTCCAGAGATTGAGTCTACTTGGCTCACTCTCAATTTAAATATACTTCTTTTAGGAAGACTTTCTTGATGCCCCAAGGCAGGGTTCGAGGCACCTTTTATGGGTTCACACAATTGCCTTTTTACTTGATATAACTCCCATTAGATTATTGTCCACTTGGGGGCAGAGACCAAATCATCTTTCTCCTTACAGCCTCAGCAGTTATACACGGTGCCTAATGATGGTTGAGCATCTTTGCTGCTGCTGCTGCATCACTTCAGTTGTGTCCGACTCTGTGTGACCCCATAGACAGAAGCCCACCAGGGTCCCCCGTCCCTGGGATTCTCTAGGCAAGAACACTGGAGTGGGTTGCCAATTCCTTCTCCAATGTGTGAAAGTGAAAACTGAAAGTGAAGTCGCTCAGTCGTGTCTGAACCTTAGCAACCCCACGGACTGCAGCCTACCAGGCTCCTCCATCCATGGGATTTTCTAGGCAAGAGTACTGGAGTGGCTTGCCATTGCCTTTTAAGTCACTTCAATTTCCTTGCAGGCTTCCCTGGTGGCTCAGATGGTAAAGAATCTGCCTGCAATGAGGGAGACCTGGGTTTGAACCCTGGGTCAGGAAGATCTCCTAGAGAAGGGGGTTGGTGAAAGAGGTAGAGAAAGCAGGGAGGCTGGTATCAGGAAGATTTTCCAAGGGTTCAAGGTAGGGACTGTAGGTATGAGAGATGATGGAGGAGAGGAAGTGTTGAAGGAAATTAGAAGCTGACATACTCTAGGGTTATATATCCATGTGTCTTTATGAGAAGAATATTCATATATTTCATCACATTTTCAGAAGGATCAGACCCAAAAGTGTTAAGTATTGATATGAACCAAGTCACATTAAATGTTCTAATCTCAAAGACCTTCTATTAGAAGTGGCAGCCAGTTCACAAAAACACAACACAAATGAATAAATTTTTATAACAGAATGAAAGGACCACTTTGTAAAAAATTGTTTATAAAAACGAAAAACTGTTTTGGATAATTTGTGATTTGTATAACTGAATTGTATAATTCACTGAGTTGCATCAATCTCTCTTTGACCTTCCTAAATAGTAGGGCAGTGGGAAAAACTAAAAAATAAAATTATTGAGTAGCTACTAGGTGATAGACCTAAAGAGTGTTTGTATCAATGAGGCCACATTTACACTTTTATTCCAAATGATGATGGTTTCCAAACCTCACTTGCATTACTAAGAAGCTCTCTGATTCTTTCTTGTAGTTTTTCCCTGCAAAATCTTCAAACCTCCAGAGCTTGAAACTTGTGTCTACAAGACAGTTCTCTGTGTTTTCTCACCTGCCTTTCTCCATTTGCTTGCAAGTGGGAGCCAAGCTGTCCTCCTGGAAGCTGGGTTGCACTGTAGTCTTTCTGATAGCCACGTGGAGGTGGAGAAGCCAGGACTCTGAGTGGCTCAAACTTGTTACCCTTGATTACATATCAAAGTCCTCTGTTGTGCTGCTGATAGTAGCGAAGGCTGCCTCTTCCTGACAGCTTTATGGAGAGGTGGTTCACCTCTGGGGTTATCTCCTGCCATCTTGATGACAAAATTTACAAGAGATCGGTCAACAGTTTGCTGACACAGCATGTTTTCACAATGCAAGCAGGCCATTTTTCACTTCTGCCTTTTTTCTTAGTAAGGAGTGTCCCTCGGTGTCTGGATTGCAAAGTGCTATAGCTTTTCAGTGACACTGCTTTATGGGACACACACACACACACACTTTTTTCCCAAAGGTTCAATTGACGTTCCCAGGGGACAGGATTGTGATGGGTTCTTTTAAGCTACATGAGGGTCTCAGAAACTGCAGGCTTTCCTGGTGGCTCAGTGGTAAAGAAATCTGCCTTCCAATGCAGGAGATGAGGGTCCGATCCCTGGGTTAGGAAGATCCCCTGGAGAAGGAAATAGCAACCCACTCCAGTATTCTTGCCTAGAGAATCCCATGGACAGAGGAGGAGCCTGGCGGGCTATAGTCTCTTCCAAAGAGTAGGACATGACTTAGTGACTAAACAACAACAAAAACATGGGGTCTCAGAAACTGTACTCTATCTCCCTCATCCTGGGGGGCTATTTTTAATTCATATGTCCCTGCTTGTTTCCCTTTAAGGTGTACCCCTTCTCAGGAGCCCATTATTCTTTATCTGCTCCACTGGACATGCATTTCTGTACACACACATATCTCCATGAAGTCCTGAGCCATGGTCTTTCTCCTTCTGGGACTCTGGGTAAGTCTGCTGTGTAAATCAGTAATTGAGAATCCATACTCAGGATTAGCTAAGGATCCAAGCTATAATGCAAATAGATGTTAGGAAGGTGTTGCTCCAGTTCCACTGGGCAACAGTACTGGAGCCTCAGAACACTGATTAAAGAATTTTACAAAAAAAATTCTAAGTATGAGATCATTTGTACTTTTACATTAATAAAAAATAATTAGATGTGTTTTGATTTTTGACTTTTCAGTCTGTTTGGCTAATAGTTTTTATACTTTATTGCTTATCTTCATATTTTGGGAATGTATCTTTCTCACAATTTTTATATAAATTAATTGAAAATACAAAGCTTTAAAATTATTTTCTAATATCTTTTTCTAATAATTTTCAATCAAGGTCCAGATTATTTTTCTCTTTAAACAAATTTAAATTTTTAAATGAATTTAAATTATTAAATAAATAAAATAAGTTTTATAGGATTATAAGAAAAGCAAAAGGAAAAATATTTGTCCCCTTTAATATAGTGGTCAAAGGGGAAAAAACAGAGGAATTTGCAAAACTTAAAAGTGGCCTAATATCTAATATTTTAATAAACTCATACTAGAGACCTCTATGTCATAAAAGCTATCTTAAGAGCGTGCAAGTCTTACTCATTTCAATGAATGCCTGATGTGAGTTTTCCAGAGTGGGGATTCACTTGAATATTTAAAATACCACAGAGGTGATAGCAGCAGCCTACTGGGAACTCAGAGGCTCTGATGTTCAAAGGTCATCACCTAAGAGAGGCTGAACCTCTTTCAGAGCTCTAGTCAAAATCACCTCACCTCTGGGTTTCAGCATTGCAGAAGAATGAGGACTCCTGTATACTTTGTGCATTCATTAATTTGTAAAATAGGGAATTATGTCTTGGTAGGTTTCTGAAAGAATTTTCTGAGGATAATACCTGTGAGTCAGCCATATCTGATTTTCTGTAGTAGTTTTAAGAGATCCCTGTGGAGGACTATAGAGATGGATGGGACTACTCCACACCTTTGATTAATCAGCATCAGGGAAACACCCTGAGAAAAACATTTGTGAGGTTGGTCATCTGCCTCTATTTTCATCTGCCCCAGAATTAAGAGCTGCACTTTCAGTAGGGAAGATGAGTGCTAGGACAAGCATGGTCCTGGCATCTCAGTTGCTATTTCTGGTCCTGAGACTGGGCACGTGGACAGGGAGATGTAGAGAGTGAGGAAGCCCCCTCATGATCCAGGAAACTCTGAAGAGCAGATGCTTGTCTTATCTCCTTTCTCTTTACCCTTAAGCATCTTCTCATGACCTTTGGCTTTTTTTGGAGTCATCCTTGTTTTTATTTTGCCGTTGTTGACTTAACTAGATATTAAAAGGAGCAAAAGGATAAAAACCATTGATATGATGTGTTATCCTTCCAGTGACATTTGCATTTTAAAAGAGGGTAGGCAAAGGGTGAAACAAATGCTTAACCCAAAGCAATATGTTAATAGCAGTGATCTTTCATTCTTCTATAAGAGAGGTATTTTTAGTCAGCAGGACTTTCTAATACCCCACCTATGAAAATGATGCTTTATACTTGTCTTAAAAAGACAGTAATCATAACACAGAGATCTATACAAAAACAAATGTCCTTTAACAGTATCATTAATCTCTGTTTAAAAACATGGTGCATTTCTTTCCTGAAATTGCAATTTACTGACTATGTGATGTTGAGTAAGTCACTTAGTATCCCCGAGCTCCAATTTCTGGTCTTCAAATGAGATTCATGTTAACCTTAAGAGTTTTTCTGAGGGCAAATGAAACACTGGTTTACAAAGTTTAACACTGCCAAGCAAGGCTTGGTTGTGAAGAATATGAGCACTTAGCAATGGAAAGGTTGCTATAGGGATGGAGCCATGAAAATTAACATTCTGGGAACAGCAGGACTGCTGTACTTAACAGTGAGTTTATAACTTACAATTCACAAACTGCCACAATGTGGATTAATTATAGAATTCAGTTGTGTGCTCTTATTTTGGGGAGCTGAGTTATGGATTTCTACAGAGTCAATATGACTATGGTAATTTCTCAAGATAGTCTTCACTGGAATATGCTGTGAATGATGCTTAGAAAGTAGCAGGATTAACTTTGGGGTGGTTCAGTCTCCATCTCTCCAGATCTGTAAAGATTTCAGTTACACTGGAGAGCTTGAGACTGACTGTTCAGGTATATAGAGAAGATAAGGAAGAGTATGATAAGGTATCGACAAAGCGACTAGTGATGACCCCAGGAGGATCATTGGAATGCACACAGAAAAGGGGCTCCTCTGCTTTCCACATTTAAATTGGTGCAGACTTCTTGTGCACACATAAAAGATAGCCTGTATTCCCTTAGTTTCAGTGGGATGTTTGGCAGGGCTCTGTCCTGCTCATTTCTCTTCCCTCAATAGACTTCAGATGACTTTTGTTCAAACAGTGCTTTGGGATACAATTCATTCTTCATCCAACTTATTCCAAATATTTCTCAGTAGAAACTTTCATTTTACATCTTCCAGGCATCACTTTCACCATGCATTACACACATCCACTCCAGTGTGTAATAATCACGGTTCTTATTGCAAGCAACAGAAACAAATTCTGGCTAAAGAATTTATTGGAAGGGTATCAGTGTCACGGCTATACAGCCAGGATTGGCAGGAACTAAAGGAGGCAACAAAAGGCAGATCTCTGCCACTAATCTGATCTGCTGAAGGATACCACTGATGGCTCCATGGGCCCTTGGAGAATGCGTTACATTGCAGCTACTGTGAGTAATCTCCACCTGATCCCATTCATTTGTGTCACTCCCTAAAAATCTAATTTAACTTATATGCAGAATACATCATGAGATACACTGGGCTGGAAGAAGCACAAGCTGGAATCAAGATTGCCAGGAGAAATATCAATAACCTCAGATATGCAGATGACACCATCCTTATGGCAGAAAGTGAAGAGGAACTCAAAAGCCTCTTGATGAAAGTGAAAGAGGAGAGTGAAAAGGTTGGCTTGAAGCTCAACATTCAGAAAACAAAGATCATGGCATCTGGTCCCATCACTTCATGGCAAATAGATGGGGAAACGGTGGAAACAGTGTCAGACTTTATTTTTCTGGGCTCCAAAATCACTGCAGATGGTGATTGCAGCCATGAAATTAAAAGACGCTTACTCCTTGGAAGGAAAGTTATGACCAACCTAGATAGCATATTAAAAAGCAGAGACATTACTTTGCCAACAAAAGTCTGTCTAGTCAAAGCTATGGCTTTTCTAGTAGTCATGTATAGATGTGAGAGTTGGACTGTGAAGAAAGCTGAGCACCAAAGAATTGATGCTTTTGAACTGTGGTGCTGGAGAAGACTCTTGAGAGTCCCTTGGACTGCAAGGAGATCCAACCAGTCCATTCTAAAGGAGATCAATCCTGGGTGTTCATTGGAAGGACTGATGCTAAAGCTGAAACTCCAATACTTTGGCCAACTCATGCGAAGAGTTGACTCACTGGAAAAGACTCTGATGCTGGGGGAGATTGGGGGTGGGAGGAGAAGAGGACGACAGAGAATGAGATGGCTGGATGGCATCACCGACTCAATGGACATGAGTTTGAGTAAACTCCGGGAGTTGGTGATGGACAGGGAGGCCTGGCGTGCTATGATTCATGGGGTCGCAAAGAGTCAGACATGACTGAGTGACTGAACTAAACTGAACTGAGGCCTACCTTTAAAATCTAGCATCACAACTTCCAAGATTTGTGTCCTTTAGCAAGCCTTTAATCTCTCAAAATCTGAGTTTTCAATTCTGTGGGATTATTTGAAGGGCTAATGAAAAGTTAATTAAAGCACCTAGGACAAAGCTTAGCACATAGTAGGAACTCCATAATAGGATTATCACCAGTAGTTCTGAAGATGAAGTATTTTCCAAAGAGCCTTCCCAAATCCCTACAAGAAAGTTTTTGCAGACACCTGTGTTTCTCCAGAATCCATTTTCCTGAAAACGCATGAGTTTTCTATAGAAATATATTTTTAAATTCTATTTCTCACTGAATAGTTGTTTCTCAAAATAAAATTAGCTACTCTGGTTCAAATGATGAAAGGATAGTAACAATTCCATATTGAGTTAAAGTGATGTGGCTGGTCATAAAGAGTCACTCAATTAGCCCTTACAGACTTTGTGCTTCAAATATAGTCCTCAGGCAAATTCCAGATTATTTTGCATTGCTATTACATTAATTATACTTTACAAGGTATTTTACCTTGCATTAATTATTTTACATTATCTTTGGTTTGTAATACATTGTCGAAATCATATCACTTATGTGAGTCCCACAAGAATAGTCTTCACTGAGTATAGAACATGCATGTGATAACTTCAAAGGTTCTAACTCACAGCTACATAAGACAATCAACCTGTCATTTTAGGCTTCATTTAAATCCTAGACTGTTTACCCTTAACTTCATTTGGATATTTCTAAGTGAAACTAAATATTTCAAAACCTCATGTCAAGGAATAAGCTATTCTGAGGAGATTTCTTCTTTCCAACAAACAAGGTGACTGAATGTAGACTTTCTCAGTAACTCTGAGATGAGAAAATTAAAGTCCCTTTAAATCAATTGAAATACACCCCAAGGCTCACCTCAGATCTCACTGAGACTTTTGCCCACAAAATTTGACTGTTTTGTTAGTTTCATCTATGTTACTTTATATCCCATGCATTGCCAATCTACTGATATAACTTTCTCTAGAAGACAAAATTCCTTTTACCTGAACGCTTTTAGGAGTGATGATACCAAAAATGAACTGGGTATAAGTGGGATTGATTGATGAAGAATGACTTTTCATGCCCCAGAACACAGTAGTAGTTTCATTTGCTTTATCCATCTATTACCAAATCACTCTAGTATAATTTATTGATTACTTACTCTGGGTCACCACGTGCTTGCTCCAATAAGGTAGTAGTCTACAGAAGTTTTGATCATATGCTTCTATCAGTGAAAATTTTATCTATTTATAAGTTATACACAGATACTACTGTACTAATCAATGTACATTGTTTAGTGTTTGTAAGAGTAGATAATAAAAATGAAGAAATAAAAATAGATACAAATGGAAGTCTTAATATTGCCTGCACACCCAGTATTGTGCTTGTACCCCATTTTGAAGACATTGGTCTAAACGTATCCGAGAGCTCTCAAGAGGTGAAAGAAAAAGTAGAGTTTTAGCCAATAGCCAGCTTTTCTAAGAGAGGTTGTTATCTTCATCTGTGATGAATATAAACACATCTGTGAAAGCCGGAAGTGAAGCCAGTTTTCTGTCTCCAGACTCTCACCTGGTGTTAACGTACTGGCTCCCCAGCACTCTGAGTATGAAAGGTAATTTGGAGAGGAGAGGAGTTAGGGGTAAACATGGACATGGGAAGGAACAGCAGTCTTAGGGGGAGTTTGACAACTTTAGAACTCAATTCCAAACAAACAAATGGCTGTTTTAGTTCAATTGCATGACGGGTAGGATTTGGACAACAAAAGCACATGAAGTTAGAGTCTAGTATAATTGGTAAAGTCTCCAGTGTGATGTGAGAAAAGCGGGGTTGGCATGCAAGCAATAAGCTGAGAAAGGGCTGTGGCAGAAAACAGGCCTTAAATGCATGTCTGAAGAGGAACACAGGACTCCCCTCAATTCCAGGTGCTAAAGTATCAGACAGAGGTGGCAACAAGAAGGGTCAGGTTCCCAACTAGCCCTGGTCATCAGAGAAGAGACAGACTCCAGACTCTTTTCTCACTTTCCCTAAACTCTGTTTCCCCCACTTCACCACCTGAGTGTTTTTTTAAGATGCTATATTTGCTTCCAACAAGTATAGAAACTGATCTACAAAGCTCCTGACAGTTCCTTATATCCTTCCTAGAACAACACTTCTAGATTGGTTGGAATTTGGGAGAGTGCATATCACCAGATAATGTTTTCCAAGAAAGTGCAAGTGCAAGTGTTAGCTGCTCAGTAGTATCTGACTCTTTGAGACTGGACTGTAGCCAGCCAGGATCCTCTGTCCATAGAATTATCCAAGCAAGAATGCTAGAGTGGATTGCCATTTCCTTCTTCCAGGTGAACTTTCCAACCCAGGGAACCTGGGTCTCCTGCATTGCAGACAGATTCTTTACCATCTGAGCCACCAGGGAAGCCCAAGTTTTCCAAAAATTTGGACAAGAGACAGGGACTGACACTGAGCTCTGGGACTGACCAGCATTTTCCTCACAAGGAGAAAAAAAAAATTAGAAAGGTAGTGCTTTCATTTTGTCTGTCTTAATGTCGTTGATGCCTGTTTCCAGTTTCTGATATACATCTGCACCTCTGTTTTCTGATCCACGTGATCACTCCATTTTTATAAACTCAGTGGTTACTGGAGACTCTGCTTTACTTCATTAATCTCCCCAAACAGACTTCCTGTATCCATTTGATCAAATCCTAAAATTAAAAGTTATTCAAAGAGATATTAATTCTCCATTGACATTCTGTACTACCAGATCATGATACCACCTGGTAGAGTCACATTTAAATCAAATGATGGAAATAAAACATAAAACTACCCCTTCTTATAGTTCTGTCCATTAGGGCAGGGGTCCTCAACCTCTGGGCCATGGACTGCTACCTCCTGTCAGATCAGCAGTGGCATTAGATTAAAGTCCACAATACATGTAATGTGCTTGAATCATCCCAAATGTGGAAAAATTGTCTTCCACAAAATCGGTCCCTGATGCCAAAAAGGTTGAGGATCACTGTATTAGGGAGACAGAATAACCATAGCTAATGGATTACTCACATTAGACATATTGATAGAAAGCTGGCTTTACTTTCAAAAAGAGAGAAAATTAGATTTGAGACATAATTAAACTGTTTAACAAATACATTTTGTGAGTTGCAAGATGACACAATGAGAATGTCAGGAGTGATGTCATAGGAGAGAATGTCAGGAGATCTGAGTTCCAGATCTTATTCTTTATTAAGCTACAAAATATTTAGTTTATTTACACCTCAGTTTTCTTATCTATAAAATTAGACATATGAGCTAGAGTATCAGCGATTCCTTCCAGCATTAATACCCTATGATTCTATATTATAATGGTGTGGCTGATAAGGTCTTGACATAAAATATTATCATTCTCAATTTTCCAGGGCAGGGATTAGGGGTGTTGCAGAATGAACTGTGCCCCAGCTGAAAATCAGTATTCACAAAAGCAGAAATACCTGAAGACAAGTTCCAATAGCTCCCTACCACCCAGTCCTGGAATAAGAGCAACTTTCTTTCCCTTGCAGTAGGGTTGTGGCACCTCCAGTTCTATAGTAAGGATGATAAGAAGAAGATTTGTCTGCAAGAGAATGCTAGGAAACAGCCAGAGTGTGTGTGTTCCAAAGGAAAACAGAAACTCATACAAATTAACAAGACTGTTGACTTTGAAAATAGCATATTATTAATTCAGAGAATATGTACTTAGCTTATAATAACTTAATAGTTTCAGAAAAAGGAAGGATGGTGCTAAAATATGTCATTATTTCTGAAGGTATATTTTCAGAATTGCTCACAAGAAGGACAAGTTGAAACGAGTCTACCTGTTCATTTTGGCCCCGAGGGTGATTTGGATAAATTCTGAATTCAACAGGTTCCTACATGTCACCCGAAAAACATTTGCTGTTTGGGTATTTGAAATAACTTCCAAAAGTCTACAGTTGGAGCATTTTTAATTTTTTCTTTCTAGTTAGAGTCAGTTGCTAAAATTCTCTTTTATTCCTTTCTCCTGTCCTTTGGTTTTAGAACACACTTCAAATCGTTCTTGGCTCAGTAAAAAAAAACCATTAAATGTTTGGCTTATTCTCAGACATATGAGCCCCAGGATGGAAATAACTCCCTTGTTTAGAAAAGTAGATGCTATTGTTTCTAAATGATCTCTTTCCACTGAGAGAACAAAATGTAAAGAATGACTCTTTCTCCTTCCAACTAGTAAGTTATATGGAAATAAAACCCTGAATTCAGCATTT
Organism: Moschus berezovskii; assembly: GCF_049115385.1. Lineage (NCBI taxonomy): Eukaryota > Metazoa > Chordata > Mammalia > Artiodactyla > Moschidae > Moschus > Moschus berezovskii. The sequence goes on along the minus strand of NC_142461.1, from coordinate 88,836,735 downwards.
TTAATATGATTTTCAAAGAATGACATACAATATTTTGAGGGCAGCAAAAGTTTAACCTTTAGAACAAATAAAACAACATGAGCAATAAGCGTGTAATTTCAGAAGGGAACACATTGCTCTCTGGCAGCCCTGCTAACAACTGGCTACTGTAGATTCTGTAGTTCTTCCAGTAATATGATTTCCATATATTCTGGGTCTATTATAGGTAAAGGCTACAATCTAGGAATTCTACACATTTTCTGGTAATTTTTCACAAATATTCATGTTTTTAAGGGACTAGGGAAAATTTAATAACATAGATATCTTGATCTCTCACATGTAATCAAGCAGTCTTTGAAATTTATTAACATATTTGGAATGGTCCAAGTGGAAATGGGCAATTTCTTAGGAAAAAACAAGCTGAAAGGGCAATTTCTTAAGTCATTCACCTGAAAGGAGGACCTAGAATGTGGCAGAGGAGGGCAACTGTGGAATCCACAAATTAGCATAATTCTGGAGACTCTAAGCAGACTCTTCAGAGAATATGTAGGTGGAATCCACATTTGGTAAATTCTTTTTCACAATCTGAGTACCCAGAGCAAGGACATGATTTGTTGACTTTTTATATTACAGTAAGAAATAAAGAACCACTTCTGGCTTGACCCGTAGCAAAAACAAATCTAAGTTACTATAATGTTCTTTATAGGTTGCTAGTTAATAAGTAGATTATTATTACATAGTAGTTATAATAGGCTAAGAAGCATTTACATTCTCTATATATGTTGACACATTTCATATCAGTAAGATAAATAGTACTATCTTTTGCAATGAAGAGAGTGGGCACAGTGGTGGGATGACTTGCCCAAGTTCACACAGCTGGGAGAGGTACGTTTCCATCTGAGCTCAGGCCGTTTGGCTCCAAGGTCTCAGAACGTCTTATCACAGTCCCTCTGAAGTCATAGAGCCTAAAGATGATGTTAAAACTCGAGCTGTCCAGCCCTCAAATTTTACCAGTAAGAACACTGAGACTGAGAGAGATGAAAGAACCTCCTCATACTACAGTGAGTTACTGCAGAGCCAGAAACAAAACTCGATCTTATTAGTCCTACTTGAAAACTCTCAACTCTGTTTTTCTGGTAGGAAAGCAAAGCACTTAGTAATGCCTTTAAACATCCATAATTAGATCATTCTGTCTCTTCTTTGGTCTAAACAGTCAGTTGAAGAAGAACTAACTAGAGTTGTCATTGCCCACTTAGCGGGAGATGAGGTCTATGCCATTAGCCAAATGACCCAGGAGCAGCTGGAAGCTCAGTCAGGAGAGTGTTTGCAGTACATTATGAGCAAAGCACTCCTTTCCTCAAAATTCATTTTCCCTGCAGACCATGTTTCCTATGTGTGAGTTGCTCGGTTGTGTCCGACTCCTTGTGACCCCATGGATTGTATGTAGCCCACGAGGCTCCTCCGTGCATGGATTTTTCCAAGCAAGAATACAGGAGTGGGTTGCCATTTCCTATTCCAGGGCATCTTCACCTCCGAGTATTTGTTTTGGAGAAAGAGTACAACTTCATTTCACCTTTCCTCCCTTTGTGTTTCTTTGGGAAAATGAAAAAGTACTATATTATTGAGCTCCTGGAATAGCTTGCTCCTCTTTGCCTTATGGTGAAGTCTTTGCCTGTTTTATTTTTCTTGCCTGGTAACATATGCATCAGGTGGGGGCAAAGGTGTAATGAGGAATTAAAACTGCTGTGCTTCTACGAAGACCTTAAAACTGTAGACTGTTGAAACTATTGCCTACAACTGAAGTACTCTTAAAACAGTACCCTTTACACTTCTGGATTCTTCACTGTGAAAGGAAGGGAAGCTAATGTTAACAGTCACAATACACTTCCAGGAAACATATAGGATTTGAGTGAACTCCGGGAGTTGGTGATGGACAGGGAAGCCTGGCGTGCTGTGATTCATAGGGTCGCAAAGAGTCAGACACGACTGAGCGACTGAACTGAACTGAAAGCTTCGAGTCATTTGAAATTCCCAAAACTATTAGAGGCTGTTTATTACTGGCTATAGAATAGATGGACTAGGATTTGGTATTATGTGTTCCCTACTTCTGTAGATGGAAACTCACTCTTTTTCGTCCCACTCAAGGGAACACATGAAGTGATAGTCACTCAGTCGTGTCTAACTCTTTGTGACCACATGGGCTATAGCTCGCCAGTCTCCTCAGCCCATGGAATTCTTCAGGCAAGAATATTAGAGTGGGTTGCCATTTCTTTCTCCAGAGGATCTTTCTGACCCAGGGATCGAACCCAGGTTTCCTGCATTGCAGGCAGATTCCTTACTGTCTGAGCCACCAAGGAAGCCCTTTCATGGGAAAATATTGAAATGCAAATGATTGAGAGCCATGTTACTGTAGACATTACCTTGAATGTGTTTTCCCTTGTTTTTTAAAAAGTAAACATTGACATATTTTAGCACTCTCAAAACTTCCTGTGTTAATGCATCTCACAATCACTGGACATCCCATTTGTGCCCTAAACTATAGGTGTACTGTGCCCTAAACTGTTCATTAGATGAACAAAGGATTTATAGAGCAAGGTCAAGCACATATTTATTCATTTATTCAACCACATATATGGAGCACCTGCTATGTGTTAGGTTACATGTTGGGTAGTATAAGATACTAAGGTAAGCAAGGAAAGAACCTAGAGCTCAAAGTCCACATTCTAATGAGGGAGGCAGAGAAATCTGCAGATAATTATGGTGTGACAGAGTAAGAATGGTAGAGGTAGGTAGAAGGCTTATGGGATCACTCAGGGCGTTTATCTTATCTAGAGCCCGGGGAATGTTTGCAAAGCCTTCTTGATTTTTCAGAGGACGCAATGCCTGAGCGCCATAAAGAATGGGTAATAAGCGGCCAGGTGTAGTGCATGCTGAGACACTCTTTCAGTGCTGGAAACAATGGAAGCCACTGCCTCCATCAGAAGACAGCTGCCTGGGTCAAGGTCATGCCCTCTCATGGGGACTCTGGCATTCCCTGACTTGTTAATGTAGGATAATTAAAAGCCCAGCCCCCTTTATTCAGGGCAGGAACATGCTAAAGTTCCATTTTAGCTCCAGAGCTTGCCCTGGGTTCATCTGAGGTTTCTGTTGTTCAGTCCTATCCCTCTCTGCCCTATCCTCCTGTCTTAATTTCCCTGCAGAGGCACTCCCCAGTAAACTTCCTCTTCACAATTCAGAATCTGTTTTCAAACAAGATGACTGAAGATAATAAATTTAGAAGCAAGCAGAAGAAAGACATTTCTGGCAAAAAGAACATATTAAGCAAAAGAAGAGTGTCCTGACCTTGTTAAATTAACATTGTTAAGTAGAGGCTTCCTTAGTGGCTCAAATGGTAAAGTACCTGCCAGGAATGCAAGCTCATTCCCTGGATCAGGAGGATCCCCTGGAGAAGGGAATGCCAACCCACTCCAGTATTCTTGCCTGGAGAATCCCATAGACAGAGAAGCCTGGTAGGTTATAGTTCAGGGGTTGCAGAGAGTTGGACACGACTGAGCGACTAACACACACAGACACAAGCAGAGGCTGAGCCACTGTTCAATACGAGAGAACAAAAAATGGAAGCAGAGAAATTATTACTCAGAAGTCCACGTTCTGCTTCATGTGGCCACATACGGAGACCAAGGCAGGATGCAGGCACAGAGATCAGCAGGGTTGGGCCACGTGCCTTTATTAGGGTCCACAGGTGGAGGGACTTGGGGCTCCCAGGCTAAGGCCAGACTGGTCAATTCAAACCAAACAGCAGCAGTTTTAGTAAGCTCTGAACATAAGTGAAAGGTCTGGGGAAACTGGGGAGATTATTTACCACTAGGGAAGTAGTATCAGGCTCTGCAGGCTATTATCTAGGGTACTTCTATGAGGGGCTAATGTCAGCTCATCAAACAACTGGATGCCAGGCAGCAGTTCCATGGAGGAGCTTAGGAAAACTCACACACGGAGAGACAAGAAACAGCAGTGTATACATAAGCACCTCAACGATCTCCTGTGTTCTGGAGCTTAACCAGAACGTGAAGCTGAATGATGAGGTGGATTTTCTGAGAAAATATTTGTAAGGAGTCCTGAGGTACCACTTCTAAATAAAAGCTGGGTGCACTGTCACTACTTTTTGGAATGCTGCCAGCCCTCATTTTATTTGGATTGATGGAATGTGATGTGACTGAAGGGGTCCCCACCAAAGTACATCAGTAAGCAAAATGTGTCTACAGTAGTTTTTACAAATTGGTCAATACTGTGCTCCAGAAAGCTTCTTCTTGGTTCTCGCCATTAGAATGCTTTTGAGATTCCATTTTAAGTAGCTAATATCATCCATATTCAAATCATGTTGGATATTTGGCATATCTGAGGGGAAATGAATACTTAAAATACTAATTTTGACATAACTGCGGTCACTGGCAGATAACGTTGCTGAGTTCTCCTGCAATCCTCCTAACTTGTTTTTGCCACCTGTTTTCTGTATCAAATTTGATGTTCTGTGCAAAAGACATGGGATATTTCTGTTAGGAATGAAATGACATAAATACTTTACAAAAATACCATGTAAACTTCATATCTTGTCATCTATATCATCAATTACACTGTCATCAAACACACCCACTTTACGAGAGAAAGAATTCATAGGAGTAAAAATGTAGCTGGTCCTCCTTAGCACAGAAAGTCCAGAAATACAGTTAGGTCAAGGCTTCACAAACACATTGTTGCCTGGTTAAATGTCATTCTATCTTTGGCCCTTGCTCTTAAATATCAAGGTTCCTCAGAAACCCTGTAGGAATGAGAACACTGTCCAGTTTCAATTACTTTCAGATTTCCCATTTCCAACTCGCAAATGCCTTTTGAATGATGTCTGTGACCATTGGCTGGATGCTTCTCTCTATGAGTTGACATGAATAAACAGGATAGCATAACAGGGCACTAGACATTTAACCTCTCTATCTGAATTTCCTCAGTTGCAAAAGCAGAAAATAACTTTTGATGTGTGTGATAATACATGCGAAACTGCTTGGAAAGGATATGAGATAGTCTACGGATATCAGTAGTTCTATTCTGTGTTCAGTGAAATTGTCCCTGGTGACCTCAAGTTACCTATGGCACAGTGTTCCTCCAGTGGCCCCAGAAGAGAGGTCGATGTGGAGTGAGGGGGAAAGATGTTTCTGCTTGTGTCTTAGCAAAGTCCTGAATGCATTATTGCAGTTTTTTTGATGGACCTTGATGTTGAATTCAGAGTTCATTTCCCCTACTTTTTCCTGTTACTGAGTCATAATTTGTGGAGACATAGGTCTTGCTGGTGTCGTGTAAGAAAAACTCCTTGGACATTAGTGCAAACAAAGACAAGGAAATGGGAGCTCTTTTATATTTTTAGAAAACAAATGTCACTTGAATTCAAGGTAGTATTGTAGCTATAAGAAAAGAAGTCTTCAGATGAAAGCATTCACTCACAAAGACAGTGTCCTATTTCTGTTTAAAGCACCTCAGGTGACTTACCTGTCAAAATGATAAAGTTATTTATTGCCTTCTAAGGGCACATATTTGAGTAAGTCCAAATTGTTCTTTCAACTCCTCATATTGCAGTTGTAGTTTTGTCTGTGATACTAAATTGACCCAGAGGCTTTATTTTCACAGCAGAATCCTCATTTGAGCTTTTACAAAATGCATTTTTATTCCTGACTGAAGAGCATTCTAGAAGGTGTTTAGACTTATTTCCAAAGTGCTATATAACCATTACTCTGTACTTACACTATTTTTACAGGTAGATTTGATATTCTTGTCAGTAGCATCAAATTTATAGTCAAAGGACTTCAAGGGGTTCAGTAATTTTAAGGCAAGAAAATATAGTTTCAGAATATTCTATCAGTCCTACATTTAGCCCAATTCCCCATGGTGGATTCTGCCTTTTTCATAAAGAAACATCTGCCTGTTGGTTTCAGAGACATTTCAGGGCTTCCTTTCTTTGGGCAGGCTCATGACCTAGTTTCAAATAAGCATCTTGATATCACTGGTTGGGAGAGGCCCTTTATTCAATACTTGGCCTGCCTTTTACTCTGAAATCATTTGAAATTTAGCCTTTTTAAATGTTACGTGAGAAATTTTGCATAATTAATACATTTAAGAACCATTTAAAGAGGACTTTGAGCACAGTTGTAAGAAAAGCCAATTTGTGAAATGGAAATTATCACCAATCTCAATAGCAATTATAAATACTTAAAGCATGTCCTAGGGAAAATAGAGGAGTGGAAAGACTGACAGCCTGTCTTCTAATGAGTCTCATGAAAAGACACTGTACTTTAGGTTTTGTTAGTTTGTTTGGGAACATAGCCAAGGATGGAAAACTATGGCCCACTTTTATCAAACACCTACACTGTTCTGGGCACCTCACAAAATTCTTGATATAAATTGACTGTATCATTTGTTCTTCACCACAGTCCATGGGGTCGCAAAGAGTCAGACGTGACTGAGCGACTGAGCTGAACTGACTTTTGATATTTGGATTGTTCTTAAGGTAGGGATACTAGGACTTACAGAAATTATGCAACAGTCTTAAGGTTAGTATTTGCACTTGAAGATACTATGATTTGAATTCTGGCTCTGTGCTCCTAACCTACGGACAACATGCCTCTAATCTCAGCAGGGAACAAGGGAAAGGAAGAAAAAGAGGGCTAATGCCTCTCCAGGGTTGGGTAGTAAAAATGAATATTCTATCTGAGGCAAATTTATTGTATTACTAGCTCCCAACGAAAATACTGAGTACTAGAGAAAGGTTTAGAATTAAACCAGATTCAAAATCAGTTCCACGGCTGATAATCAGGAGGATTTATTTTGTGAGCGTGGCTGGTATGGCCGGATGTGGACCTTAAATTCGGTCCCGGTTCACAAACAGGTGAACTTCATGCTCCGTGCTCCACCCGCGCATCACATGACTCTCTGGGCACGCAGTCTGAGAGGCGTCAGGACCGGGTTGTGTGTTTGCCGATCTAGAGGCTTCATTTGGAGCTCTGTTCATCAGACGCTTTCATGGGGCCTCGCTGGCTCCTGACACCTGAAACAATAATGATTTGGTTCCTGCGCTAGATACCACCTCATGAAGCAATCTTTTTAGACATTTATTTCCCTCTTTTTTTTAGATGTTTCTGTCTTGGTACCTAAACCTGCCACAGAATTCAGCTTTGGCCGATGCTGCCCTGAAGGCTTTTAGTTCTCTCGGCTGCTGGAGTGACGTCTGGCCCCATCAGTTCCTTCTCATGGCCATGTTGGTTTTGCCCCTATTCTGTATAATCGCTGGCTGACCTTATCACTACCTCCCCTTTCCAGCCTAAAGGCCTCGAATATATATATATATATATATATATATTCCCCCCATGAATAGCTCCTTGCTGCCCCCTTCTGGCTCAAATTATAATTAACCCTTCGGTTTGCTGACCAAAGAATGAGAGTCAAACCAGGCATCTGGTAAGTCTGTGGCAATTTCATATTCATGCTACTTAGAGGAAAGGAAAGATAGTTATCTCTTCTGTCTCCTACAACTCTCTCCAATTATTATTTTTTCTAATATTCTTTCATTGAGGAGAATTTTTCTGAGATTTATCAAATCACTAACACTTGTATATACTTTTGATTCATAGCAATAACTCTCCCCCCCTTTTATTTTAAACATAAAATGTATTTTCCTTATCGAGACAGTATGCATGCTCAATATTGAAAACTTTAAGAAAGGCACATAGAGAGCCAACATCACCTGTAATTCAACTATGACAGATAGCAACCATTAACGTTATGGTATAACCTATACATCTTATTTATATGGTTCTGTATGCATGGTTCCATAGCCTGCTCTTCATCTTAGTGAGATGACATTAGCTATTTTTGTCCTTTTAAATACTGATAGCCTCCTTTTGGAGGAGATCATACTCACAACTTTGTTGGGGTCTCAAATTATCATAAGATGATAAGCATCTGCAAGGCAGATTTTGGATATATGAACAGCCGCTTCTTCTGTATTCTCCCCACACCATCGAATACTAGGCTCTTTATGCTGTAATGCTCAATAAATGTGGTTGACTGGCTGTTTTGAGTTCATGATGTGTTTTCCAAAATGGCAATAAAAGTGGTAATGAAATGTTAAGTTATTCTCAGCTACTAAATTCCTAGTACCAGGGACATCATAAATTGTCTTTTTGATGATCAAAACTACTTGACCATCAATTTCAACTAAGTCACAATAACCTCTGAATTTCTTTCTAGCCCCTTTTGCCCCATGTTTCCAAAGTATCTGTACCCTGACTGAATTACCTTGTAACTAATTAGAACATAAGAGGAAATTACAAACAACAACCAAACAACAATGTATGTTAAGGTGATTTTGGCAAGTAAACAAATATAGAAGAATTATTCTATTATAAAGGATAGTTGGAGGGATATTTCACCCCAAATACCCTTATTGTCAATAATTCACCTGTCTATCTTGTCTCCTCTGGTCATAGTGAAGTCGATTCATATATACACTTCTCAGTGAACTAGAAAGCAGCAAAGAGGTTCAAAGTCAAGGCAGCATTGCTCAAAATCACCAACACTGATGCTACACTATTGCTTGCTAATGTGTCTAATGTATAGAATCTGGTGAGGTTAGCAATCTCTAGTGGAATAATAATCCTGAACCTGAAGGAGAATCTGGGGACAGGTCTGTTTCACTTGTCCAGGGGTCAGCCTTGAGGTGGAAGTGATCTTTCCACTCCCCTTCTCACTTAATGGTTAAAAATAAGAAACAAAGTGTTACAAAATTAAGGTTGGTTTGAAGAAAGCACTTAATTTACATGTACTTGTCCACATTTTCAGAGAAGGCAATGGCAACCCACTCCAGTATTCTTGCCTGGAAAATCCCACGGACGGAGGAGCCTGGTAGGCTGCAGTCCGTGGAGTCACAAAGAGTTGGACATGACTTAGCAACTTCACTTTCACGCATTGGAGAAGGAAATGGCAACCGTCTCCAGTGTTCTTGCCTGGAGAATCCCAGGGACAGGGGAGCCTGGTGGGCTTCCATCTATGGGGTCACACAGAGTCGGACACGACTGAAGCGCCTTAGCAGCAGCAGCAGCAGTTCACATTTAAAGGAGAAAATAGCAATAGTGAAGATAAACATGCTTTTTCTTTCAATTAATAAGCTTTATGTTTTAGAACAGTTTTACCTTTAAAGCAAAATTGAGCTGAAAGTACAGAGAGTACCCAAAGAGCTCTGCCCTCCCACATGCACAATCTGCCCACTATTAACATCCCACATGCATTGTTAAAATGGATGAACACATGGTTATCACCCAGAGTCCTTGGTCTATTTTACTGTTCACTCTAGGCACTGTATATTGTATGGAACTGGATAAATCGATGACGATATGTACCCACTGTTTTAGTATCCTGCAGGTTGATTGTCCTAGAAAGCCTTTGCGCTCTACATAGTCATCCCCTGCCGCAACCTTGAGAAGCACTAATCCCTTTACTGCCTCCACAGTTTTTACTGTTCCAGAATGTTGGAATCATACAGTGTGTAGCCTTTTCATATTGGCTTCTTTCACTGAGTAATATGCATGTAAGTTTCCTTCATGTCTTTTCATGACTTGATGGCTCGTTTATTTTTAGTGCTGAATACTATTCCATTGTCTAGATGTACCACAGTTTATCGATTCATCTACCGAAGGATATCTTTCCTGATTGTTTCTAAGTTTTGGCAGTTACCAACAAAGTTGGTGTGGACGTAAGTTTTCAACTCTTTGGCGGTAAATCAGGGAGGATGATTGCAGGATTGTATGCTAAAAGCATGCTTATTTTTGTCTTCCAAAGTGGCTGTACAGTTTTGCATTCTCACCAGCAGTGAATGAGAGTTCCTGTTGCTATATGTCCTTGCCAACATTTGACACCATCAGTATTTTGGTCCTTCTGATAGATATGTAGTGGTATTTCACTGTTAATTTGCAATTTGCTAATGACATAATGTTGAATATATTTTCACATGCTTACTTGCAATCTGTATACTTTCTTCAGTGAGGTGTCTGTTAAGATACTTTGCTCACCTTTAGTTGGGTTGTTTGGTTTCTTATTGTTGATTTTTAAGAGTTCTTTATATATTCTAGATAATAGTTCTTTATGAGATGTATCCTTTGCAAATCTTTTCTACCAGTTTGTGGCTGTCTTTTCATTCTCTTAAAGAACACACATTTTTAAAATCAACTTTCTTTCCGCTTTTTGCTCTATGGATGACCAATGCAGAGAGTTCTTCTTACCATATTTAGAAAGTAATTGCTTAATCAGAAATGGAATAAATTATGTTTGCCTGACTATTCTTGGTCCTAATTCAGGAAGTTTAAAATGCACTATGATCTATGAATGCTCAAGTGCAAGCTCTTCCTTCTCTAAATGTTAAGTGGATGTGACCTTGCAAGAAAGAATATAGCAAAGAGGCTTCTTACATTATGTCTGATGTTTCTGAATGCATTGCTTTCTGGTATATTATTTCCTGTTCAAAAGTATTTCTGCCCAAGGAGATCCAGGACTTTTTTTTTTTTTAATCCCTGAGAGAAATAGCCTGACAAAGCCCAAGAAACTGAGATCAAAGATCAAAAACTGATATTATATTTCAGGTCTCTAATACTCTCAAACATCCTACAAACATTGGTGAGAAAAGACTTTGTGATATTCTCTTTAGGGCAAAACGTTAAAAAAGGAATTTGTGCTCTCTGTTTTTATTCTGGTATCATATAAAATAGTCTCCAAAAAGCATAGCTTTATAAATTCCTTTTAAAATGCTATTTGTGCTATTTCCTTTTCTTTTTCTCTCTTCCACCCTCTCTTAGACATTTTCCGAATGTAGCTGAAATTTATCTTTAGTGTTTGAATTCCATGTAAATTTTTGTTTGTCTCTACTGTGTCATGATAGAGAATGATGAGGATGATAAGGTTAGAATTTTTAAAAGCTATGTGTAAAATTTAATTATAGATATTGAGTACATTGGGGTCTTAGGTAATTTCTCCTTTTTACTTTGATTGTATAGGTATAAAAATAATTTCAGAAGTGTTCAGATAAGAATTTTAGATGAAATCAATCAGATACCTAAGCAGAATTAGATCGTCCCAATAAATACACACACACATGCACACTCTTCTTTTTGACTGCTCACCGCTCTGTCTTCATGCACATTAAATATAGTTCCTCTCTCTCTCTGCCTCCCTCTTTCTCTCGGCCCGTCTCCTCTTCTCCTCATACCCCTTCCCTTTGAAGTGTAAATGTGGATACTAAGAACTTCACCATGAAAGATAACATGACCTCTCTCAGCAAACATAACACTTAATAAAAGTGCTGTCTATATTTTCATCTTTCATATGATAAACCCAACAATCTTTCCACTCTGTAGAGAAGGTCATCATATCAGTTAACTGGATAATAATGGAAGTGGACTTTGTGCTTCTCCTAAAGAAAGTATTAGATAGGTTCAGAACTCTTCAGGATTACAATAATTTGAGAAGAGCTGCACTCACTAACTGCTTTATTTAAGGGCATATTAGAACTAGGACTTCAAGCTCGTCAACCTGTCAGTAGCCAATTAGATGTACTACAAAATACCTCTCCTTTGCAACTAGTGTCTTCGGTGTGTTTAAACTGGGTGAAGTTACAGTTATTAGCCTAATAAGCAATGATGTCATCTACTCTGGCTACATTTCCCCTGATTAAACATGGCTGCACAGGAGAATAATTTTGGACTACTGTGTCAGATGTTGCTGTATTTTGCAGACCTAGCTAACATGGAAGCTTCTTCTCTGTTGAATTTGGGGTCTCTGCACTAGAATAAATTCTCTGAAACCATTAATAAAGTAATTAAAAAATGCTCCTGCCATTTCTGTGAGCTCAGATTACAGCTGTTACAGTAATTATTGTTAGTGATATGCAATATACCTGGGGCCTATTGAGATTTTTATGGGCCTCTTTTGTGCAATCTTTGCACTTAAAAGTTTGTAAAGGAAAAAGGGTGCTAATGATGGCAAGCCTCAGCACTGCTCTCAACTTACTGTTTATGATGTTTGTAAGAATATTTACAAACTCTGGTCTTGTCTCATTTACACAGACTCCTCCCAGGCCATTGAGAGTTGCCACCTTTAGGCAGTTTGCATAGTCTAATTAGGGTTCCCTTAAAATTTACTTGAAGGGCAAACTAGGACTCCTACAGTGGGTAAGACAATTACCAAGGCTCATCATTTGCCATCTGTGCTGGCTGCCAGCAGGCCAGTGGAAAATCATTTTCTTGTAATATCCATAGCCATTTATGTCTGAGGCCCTTAGAGAACTGATTTTCCCATAGGGCCTTTCTAAGGCAGCAGCATCTGGCTCTGGTCTTCTGCTTCCTACTTGAATGTGGCCAAGAAGTAGGATTACCTCTCAGTGAGAACTCTCTCTATAAGGATCCTGTTCAGGCTCTCTAGCAGTCATGAGACTGCCTCTAGGAACAGATTGGAGTTTTTGTCTCAGGGCTGCATCAGTTCAGTTCAGTCGCTCAGTCGTGTCCGACTCTTTGCTACCCCATGCACACCAGGATTCCCTGTCCAGCACCAACTTCCAGAGCTTACTCAAACTCATGGCTGCATAGTCAGTCATTTTTACACAGTCTCTGCAAGCAGGGGGTATATTCTCCCTCCCCATCATCCTATCTCTCTCCGATCTTCCCTTCTTCCTTCCTTCTTTTTGTATTTCATTCCTTCCTTTGTCTATTACATTTATTTATATGTAGCTCTTTTCTGCACAGGGAGCCTGGGTTGACTTGTGGTTTGTTTATGAAGTACTGTCTCCTTGTCTTCTGTTTGGAGGTGGGCATTTCATCCAAAGATTAGACCTGTGAGTCCTTTAGATATCCACACAGAGAGAGCAGTGGAGTCATAAGAAAGCAAGATCCACAATGACCACTGTAAAAACAGGCTTTTTTTTTTTTTTTACGGACGGTGTATTAATTTATTCAACCAACATTTACGGCCACTATAAACTTCTGGAATGAAGTGAATAATAAATAAACATTTAGCAAACATGTATTAAGTACCTACCGTGTGCCAGGCTTTGGATTATATATATACACCAAAACAAAGCAAAACGAGAGACACGGGCCCTGCCCTTGCGGAGCTCACAGTCTAGCTGCAGCAGACCGACAGCCACAGACCCCGTGGCCAAGCACCAGGGAGGCCTACGGGAGGAGGGCCCGGCTCCGGGTGGAGGGTGCAGGGCAGGCGTCACAGAGATGGAGACAATGGAGCTGGGCCTTGGATGAGGAGCAGGTCACCAGATGGAGGGGAAGGGGGAAGCACATTCCAAGCAGAGGAAACAGCACATGAGCAAGCAGAGTCTTGAAAGCACATGCCACGGTGCAGGATGACGAGCAGTCCAGCGCAGCTAGAGCGGGAAGGTGCACACAAACTTATTCTGATTGAGAGGATCACTCCGCAGTCATTAATTGCATCTTACTTACCCAAGGCAAGGAAGGGTCATCTCTTCAGCAGCATTACTGCAGAGCAGGGAAGGGGCCAGGACGTAAAGGAGAAGGAAGAGTGAAGAGTGTTTATCTCAAGTCAGTGAGTAGTCTCTTTGCTTATAAAGAAGCAAATGGAAGAGACAACTTAGAAAGGACCTCACTCAGCTTTGAAATATATAAACATTTTGAATGATTTTCATCTTATAACATCATTAGCAGTGCTAGAATAGTGCTAGAATAAGTGTGAAATGTTGTCTTTGTTGAATAGTCAAAGTTATCTAGATTCCCTCCAGAATAAAAAATTTCTATATGTGAGAGTAAATGGAGAATTAAGAACACAGACTTGGAAGCCAGGTTACCTGGGTTTGCATTTTGGCTCTATATTGTGAACTTTGTAACATGCCTATGGCTCAGTTTCCTAATATATACAATGGAGTTAAAAACATCTACCTCACAAGGTTGTTTTGAGGATTAAAAGAGCAAAAATTTATAACGCAATTAGAATAGTGTCTGCATATAGCAAGCAAGTTAAAAGTGTTTTCTCAGTGAATAAAATGTCCAGTCTCTCCAATAAGATGGAAATTTTAACACTAATAAGAAAAGGAGTGGATTGAAAGTAGCTTATACAGTATTATGTCAATGCAAGATGACATGGCTGTGGTTTACTTCCCTTGAAAAAAGTTTAGATATACATTTGGTGGATGGCCTATAAATTTTATTGAGTTATTGAGCACTCTGCTCAGTATTTGGTCCACATTGCTATTTTTCATATAGATTCTATTTTACTAAATCTTTTCATTAGATTTGAACAAAACTATGGTCATGGTGGTTCCTGGGATCATTCACCGTATATTCTTGTTATAGAATGCACTTAGATAAAGGCATTAAATTATTATTTATTGATAAGACGCTAACTTGGTGAATTAATTTTTTATTTATACATTAACCTTTAATAGTCATTTAACTTCAGAAATAGTCATAGACATATGGTCTTTCAATATCTTCCAGTTAAGATGTTCTAAAATCAATCTTTTCATTTCCAGAAATAAATCCATTTTGATCACGTCATTTCCCTGATTAGACATATTTAGTGTCTCTCCATCATCCACGCAAGATGTGATATAAGTGCCTTAGTTGGCTTGCATGGCCTTTCATGATCTAGCCCTAAGCTTTTTTGCATAATCTCATATCAGAGCTTCACTTTCCCTTCATTTTAGCTCTGCAAATAAAACTTACCAGGGCTTTATACCTTTCACTTCTGCATCTGACATAAGCTGTTCTCAGTGCCTATAATATCCTTTCTGACTCCTCACTGTCCACTTTCTTCCTCTGCTTTTAGCCCATGTTGCATTGACTCAGCTCTGTCTAATCAAACTTCTCGGATATGTTAACTCTCTTCTCCATGTTGTCATTGTAACAAAAATAAACCCACCCTATATAGAGCCTACAGTGTATGAGACTCTATTCTAATCACTATATATATTCATATATATATATAAAAACTCATTTGATCCTCATAAGACATTTGTAAAGCAACAGTTCCCCCATCTTACAGACTAGGAAACTGAGTCACTGGATGGTTAAATACGTTTCCCAAAGTCATACTGTTTGTTAATTACAGAGCCCTGTATCTGATATATTTTGATATTTCTACTTATCAGACCTTTGTAAGTATTTATATATGTGGTCCTTTGTTTCAGTAAGCACTCCACAACCTAAGAGCCTCTGTGTCATAGATTATCAAAGATATTTCTAAGGTGATTGTTCATTCACTTAAAATACTTGAATATAAGTATACATTTTTAGCTAGAGACTTACTTTTTCTTTCCCTTTTTATTTTCATTTATTTATTTTTTTATTGACGGATAATCACTTTACAGACTTCTGTTTTTTTGTCAGGCCTCCACATGAATCAGCCATAGGTGAACATATATCCTATCCCTTTTGAGCCTCCTTCCCATCTCCTGCCCCATCCCACCCCTCTAGGTTGATACAGAGCCCCTGTGTGAGTTTCCTGAGACATACAACAAATTCCCACTGGCTCTCTATTTTACATATGGTAATGTAAGTTTCCATGTTACTCTTTCCCATTTTAAAAATTGAAGTATAGTTGACTTATTAATACAATATTTTATTAAAATGTGTAAATTAGTAAGTGTAATTATTGAACCAAAGAAACGCATATCATTTCTCAAATCTCCATTGCTCTTTTTCATGTTCTATATTTAAGATTACTAGAAACCACAGCAATGATATTGCCCACTATTTTCTTTTTAATATATGTGAACCTTTATAGTTAAACTACAGACTGGCCTTCTCCTGTCTCTTTTAACTTGACCTTACCAACAGCTTGCTAGTTTGGCCATCTTTTTATTCTGATTACAGTAGTTCCAGTCAGTGAGTGTACATGTGATTGTACATTTCCTCAATCTCACAGACATAACTAGCTCTGTTTTTAAAGTTTTTAGCCTAAGGGGGGAAGAATTGAAATAAGAATGAAACCACAAATTTTGCCATACTCTAAAATAATATTTTAATAACGTAATACCAAGATGTCCTGGTTTTGAAATGAAAGTTCAATTATTCATTTTCCACTAGATTAGGGAACTGTAGGGGGATAAACTGGTTCTTTGTTTCAGTCTTAATTCCCACATTTATTTCTATGTCACATATTTCTATATGGGTCTGATTGATTTTCTCTCAGACATTTAATAGTTTACTCCATGATTCTTTGTAGAAATATCACAAGTCCTTACCTTAGTACCTCTTTCTTTAACAATTGTTGTTGTTGTTTAGTCACTAAGTTGTGTCCAGTTCTTTAGTGACTCCTTGGGACTGTAGCCCACCAGCCTCCTCTGTCAGTGGGATTTCCCAGGCAAGAATACTGGAGTGGGTTGCCATTTCCTTCTCTATTCTTTAACAATACTTTATAGCAATTTAGCAGGGATCATATAGAAAACATGACAATACCTTTGTTAAGAAAAAGCGTTTGTAGTCATCTCCATATTGACAAAAAATACCCAGTCCACTAACTTTAAATGTGGGTCAGATTGGCTACTGACAGGATACCACTTAAATTGATCTATTTTTATGTTGAAGTTGGTGCTGTACTTTGTCACCCAGTTGTTTCTGTCCCAAGGAAACCACTTTTGAGGCAGCTGGATAAGTTAGGCAACTGGATAAGTTAGGCGTGGTCAAATTTTTTGTTTCTTTTATATATTGCTTGTCTCTTTGTAACAACAACCGTGGAAAAATAACTCAGAATTTTATCACTGGAAGTCTGGATTTTTAAAATTAGAATGGTGGAGTCTTTCTAACTGCATTTGACAGTGCCTGTGCATGTGTGTGGGGGTGCAGAATGCAATGCTAGAATGACCTTGTGCCCTCACCAGGCTGGAGTTTGATCTTTATCCCTTACCCCCATTTTGCTTCTCTAGAGATGTTTCCTATAAGATTTCCTATTGCATCAACACAGTTTTATTTTTTCCCATTCTAAGTTCTGTTGAGACTTACAGATCTAGCTCTGAAGACTTTAAATTTCATACTCCTTGCAAAAAATATTTTCTCTCGTAATTATTTATTTTTACACCCCCCAGGAATAACCATTTTTAAAAAAGTGAAATGTCCCTAATAAACAAATGCTAGTTCATAAAATAAGACTATAAGCTTTAAAAACATGCTACTTTTTCATTTGATTTCTCTCAGCTGAATCAACCTACAAATTTTATTTAAATGGTAAACAGTAGGAAACAGAATAAGGTAGCCAGTATAGTAGGAATACAAAGAAAGCAGTCATATTGTTTGTTTTGTCACATTTTCTGCAATGTGTTGCTTAGCTTAGTAGAATTTTTTTTTGCAAAGTTTTGAGACAGCACGTAAGTATAATAGTATCCATTTCCAGCACTGTCAGAATGAATTCCAATTGATAAACTCTGCTTTTAGCTGTATGTCATAAACCAGGTTTATGAACACAGATAATGTCTCTGTTCTACTTTACTTCCTACCAAGAACCAAGCAGTGCTAATTTGCTGTTTTAAACTTAAAAACAAAAATTCTTTCTTACCTATGTGTTACAACCCCACTTCTCAATTTGGTGGCTTTTGTTGACTTGCCTCTGCATACACCCGAGTGAATTTCTTATTTCTTCCTTCTTCTTCCCCAAAGTCAGTTCGCTCTCTCTCCCTCTGAGATTCTGGATCAAAGGAGATACTCAATAAAAATCTTCAATTACTCTTATCCATCCATTCTATTAAAAATATCTTAAAATACATTTACTGTCATTATAATACCATTCACAAAATTGACGTCTTATTTTTTGTATGGATGTATTTATGTTTAAATAGAGTCTGATATTTTCTTATATATTATATAATATTATATTCTTTTTGGGGTAAGCATGGTATCCCTGTAAATTTGAGAAATCGGGTAGTTCCTACAATTCTACACACTCAAATTGTTTCTGGGCCCTGTTTCATCACCTCTTAGTCCACAGATTGGGAAAGTAAGAGAATGATAAAAGTATCTTAAACTCCCTCATCCTCACTACTTTTTATTTTCAGAGTGGGGTGGAGATTTAAGCAGATAAGTCATTAATTAACTCATCCACACAAGAGGGTCTGGTGAAGTATACTCTCTGATGCCAAATATTCTCCCAATGCTCAAAGTTTAAGGCTCCCAGAGAGAGAGGCCACAGGGCTCTGAACATGTCAAATTCATTGGATGTTTCTTAGTAGCTTTGCCCAGGGTAGCCCTTGCCACATCCAGTCTAATTCTCTTTCCCTAAGGGCACAGTTTGAATCAACATTCCTCACTTGTTTAAGACTCCAAGAAGTCATGTGACCACTTAATCTTTTACAGCTCAAAATGTGTGAAGTTTTAATCTGCATAGCTCTAAAGTCTAAAAGCTATTTTCTGGTTTATGGAAAATTTAAATCATATGGGCAGGCTTAGCTTAATATGTTAAGTGTGTTAAATTGACTTTCTTAAGGATCTCAGAGCACATGAGAAAATCTAGAAGGGAAAAGTTATAGAAACTTCCCATGGAACCATTAAATCATTATGGTGATTCATCAACAGACATTTGATGGTCAGTCCAATCATGCTGTAGACATCTTGGTTCTAAGACTTTGGGTTAGACTCCATAAACTATTCATTGATTTTGATGACTGATTTAGAAATAGGGCTAATGGATTTTGAAAGAAGTATCAGAAAGTCAGTGGAGAATAAGACCTGTTAACTTGTTTGAAGGAAACAGTTAATCAGGCTCAAAAGCTGTACAACAACAACAGCAACAACAAATAAGTTAAACACTCAGGCAAAGAAATAATGCAAAGCATTTCAGTGACAAAATAACATGAAGAAATTAGAGGATGCATAGAGGAAAACCTTGTTGGAATGAGTCTTTTGCACCTTGACTCTTTTTCTCAAAATAATTGACATGCCAGATACACATTTTGGGGTAGCAAGTTTTGTTTGCCTAAGATATATTGCTAGCCCAGGAAAAGATCAAAAGTCAAAATTTGGAGTATGGTTTCTACTGAATATGTGTCGGTTTTGCACCATTGTAAAGTCAAAAAATCCTAAGTGGAACCATTGTAAGTAGGTAGGGGACTCAAGTATTTTCTTTAGTCTTTAAGTTATAGTCACACTTTTCTGATGCACTACAAAGAGATTTCTCTGGACCCAAAAGTGATCTGGGACATAGTGGGGTTCTGAAGGCCTTGTTCAGCAGATGGCATAGATCTAGGATGGAGAACTGGGATGAGGAAGGGGACACATGACTTCCCTACATTCAATTTCAAGTCTCTACATACAGACATAGCCAGTTACTTCTTAGGCTAAAAAGGGGGTGCTCTGAAAGGGAAATGCACTTTCATAATTCCATATAACTTGATTTTCTCAGGCTGTAATAGCAAGATCTTAGGTACTTGTTTGCTCTCCCTCTTATTTGGGTTGCACATTCAAACAGTTATTCTTCGTTCACTCATTCAACAGATATTTTTTGGAATATGTTGGCCAATGCAGGCTGTTCTAAGTTGGTCAACTGTTTGCTTAGTCTGCTCACTGGTACTTTAGGGTATCAGTTCAGTTCACTTCAGTCGCTCAGTCGTGTCTGACTCTTTGTGACCCCATGGACTGCAGCACGCCAGGCCTCCCTGTCCATCACCAACTCCTGGAGATTACTCAAACTCATGTGCATTGAGTCGGTGATGCCATCCAACCATCACATCCTCTGTTGTCCCCTTCTCCGGCTTTCAATCTTTCCCAGCATTAGGGTCTTTTCTAATGAGTGAGTTATTCACATCAGGTGGCCAAAATAATTGGAGTTTCAGCTTCAGCATTAGTCCCTCCAGTGAATATTCAGGACTGATTTCCTTTAGAATGGACTGGTTAGATCTCCTTGCAGTCCAAGGGACTCTCAAGAGTCTTCTCCAACACCACAGTTCAAAAGCATCAGTTCTTCAGTGCTCAGTTTTCTTTATAGTCCAGCTCTCACATTCGTACATGACTACTGGAAACCATAGCTTTGACTAGATGGACCTTTGTTGGCGAAGTAATGTCTCTGCTTTTTAATATGCTGTCTAGGTTGGTCATAACTTTTCTTTCAAGGAACAAGCGTCTTTTAGTTTCATGGCTGCAGTCACCATCTGCAGTGATTTTTAGAGCCCCGCAAAATAAAGCCTGTCATTTTAGGGCAAAGATGAGCTAATATTTTCTTTATATTACCCACTCTCCCAAATCAGTTCTTTATATACTGCAAGCAGTTAATGCCTGTCTAATTAATTTAATTTAACTGAAACAACATTCGGAAGATGTATGGATTTCAACTGAATCAATACAAATATTAGAGCAACTCATTTCCACAATAACTTGTCAAAAACTAACATTCTGAATAAATAAGACCAGATATGTGAAAGTTTTATTTCTAGGAGCAGTACAGAGAGACATTAATAGTTGCCTCATCAGTGTCACGCTTGAAAGAGAAGGCTTATTTTGAAGAGACTTGGACACAAAGGAAAGCCCTGAAGTCTTTCCTGAATTGTTCTTAAAACTATAATCCAGGGAAGAAGTTGAAACTGGTAAATAAAGAACTCAGTCAAGTGTCAGGTTTCGGGAACACAAGTTCACTCACAGGGCAATTGTAAAACTTGGTTTGATAATCTTTAGATGGTTCTTTCAGTGCATAGCCCATGTTAGGCTATATGTGGCAAATTTTACCCAAATATAGTCAGTTGTTTCAGTGGAAACCTTGGATAACTGGAGACATTTAATGATCTCTCACAGTTAAATTAGAGAAGTAGTTGGTGTGCTGTGTCAGGGTCTTTCAGCGTTAGAAAGATGTATTGGAAAAGCAGAATCTTCTGACTTTGCTCAGGGCCAGGCCTGCTTTTATTCATAGAAGCTTAGAAACACAATGGACTGTAGGTTTTAGGGACTCTCTCAAAGGCGTGTATTGTTCATTTAAAAACCTGTAATTCCTGCCCATAAGGAGATGAAGTTCTTCCTGTGGTTGCAGCATGAGTGTAGCAGTGCGATGGGTTTACAAGTTTTGAAAACGGGGGTCCTTGTGTCAACCCTGCCATCTCCCGCAACATCCCTTTATATTTTTGTCTGAATTTGGCTTTAGTCACAGAAAGCAGCTCTTCCTGGTGATTCTGGTGGAGCAGCTACAGGAGGTAAAGTGCTTCCCAGGTGTTTTCATGTGCAGTCTTCTTGCTTCTCAGGTCCCAGTCATCTGTATGCTGACTCAGGGTGTGAAAATTTCTTGACTTCTCCTGGATCCTCCCAAAGAACTTTTACACCAGATTCTGCCTGATGACTCTTCCTCTCATCAAGGATTAGCTTTTCCTCCTCCATTAGGTATCTGCTAGGTATTACTATTTGATTTCTTTGCTAACCTGTGTAACTTTCTGACTCATGGCACAGGCCGTTTCTTCTATTATGCCTCTTTCTAGAACGTAAGTTTTAAAGCGCAGTCGTGAAATCAGGTTAAAAAACATTCTAAGGACAACCCAAAGAAGGAAGAAAATTATAAACTTTCAAAAGGACATCCAAAGAGATTTGCAATGAAGGCAGATCATTTAGTTGTGATGGGGGTAAGGAAGTATATGGATTGATATCATGCATGAACAATCTCAGATTTTACAAACAGGTTATATTCCAGAACCATTTGTTTGAAATTTGGAAAATGTCTGTTGTAGAAACAGTGTGTTGATTAGGGATAATGGTGTCAGGTCAATCCATGGAATTTTAGTTAATTCATGCTATGGGCATGAACTGCAACATGTATTGTCCGACCACCTGGGAATAGGAATAAGGAAGCTTGACATTTAGATGGAAGAATGGCTTTTCCCATTTCCTAAGGATGGCCCTAAGCAAAAATTTTAAACCTGTGAGATTTACCCTGACCTTCCTTCTACAAATCCTCTCTGCTACCCTCCCTTTCACTCAGTAATACCTGGCAGTCCTAGTACACCCTTAACCTGCCCTAAGACACTTGTATTGAGTCACCTCATCCACTATTTCCGTGCTGTTTTGAATGATGTACTTCCTTCATTCCCTCTGATACCATTTTTTTCAGTATATTTACTTTCAGATAGGTGCTAAGAACAAATCAATTAGAACCAACTCAATCACACTGAGGCATGGAAAACTAATGATTTCTCTGCAAGTGTTTCTGTTTTTTTTTCCAGGAGTCTTGTTGACCAAAATATATAAATTCAGATGAAATGATGCAGTTACAGCAGTTGAAGGAGTTCTTGATTTGTGGGGTCGTGGGAAGCATCATAGAAGCTGGCTAACTTGTAATTCCTACCATGTAACTCAATCTGTGTATTTCACCTTGGCTTTTTCTTTGTGTTTGTGGTGCAGATTCATGTGCTTCTGGCTCTGACACCTCAAGACACCATAAAATTTGTCATTAAAAGCCTTGTGTTTAGGAGTAATTAACAGTACCGACTGAAACAAAGAGGTCCCAAATCTTGATGGAGTTCTGTGATAAAAGTTTATTTCTGTTCACACAAAGTCCTGAGAAAGTTGGGCAGCTCTTCTCCAAGAGGAGAATCAGGTGGCTCCGTCAGGTCAGCCCTTCAGTTCCAGACTGAGCTGGCTGTTCCAGAGGTAAACAAGACATATGACATACAGATTCTCTGCTCATTTTACCTGGCCACTCTCCCTTACCTTGTCCAGTCTAACTGCAGGGGAGTCGGAAATGTGGAGGAACATGTGACAAGCACTCTCTGCCACACTCTTACCTGTGGGTCTTTGTCCTTAGAGTAAGCTGCTCATCTTTTGCTTTCCTTCCTGAAACCAAAGCATTTGAAGATCCAAAGCTCCTTCCCTCACTTCTTGATACAGTGACACTTATATTGTGTGTGAGTGTGTGTGTGTGTGTGCGCGTATTTTAGCCTGGAAAATGCGTAGTGCAATTTAATGGCAGTGACCTGCGCAGGAAGGCAGTGAGGAGGCAAGCACTAGCGGGGTAGTGTAGGAGATGAGAGGAACTGAGCAGCACACACAGAAGTAGGAAACATAGAAAGGTTGTTTTTATATTGTGTTTCCTAAATCAGAGACTCTTTCTCTTTGGTCCTCTTCTGTTTGTTTCAATAGCAGCGAGTAAAATCACTCCTTATTTTCTCTGCCAGTTAACTTCTTCACACAATTTTTCAGATACAAACAGTAAGTCTAAAAATGCAGGGACCAAGATGGTTATGTCCAGTCCTTTAAATTTTAAGATAACTATACTAACAAACTCAAAATTTGTAGACAACTGTTTATATAGTGCAGTTCTAAGATGAAGTGCACACCACTGAGAATTATAGAGAAGGAAGTCACTCCACTTGACTTTGCTTATGTGCTGGTGCGGACTTCCTGGGACTTGTTATGAATGTCAGTTACTTGTGAAGTAGAAAGTGGATCATATCTGATATCTTAATGGGCTTAGGTTCTGAGTTTGGCTTCATACTCAGGAAACACTCAGATTCCTGCTTGAGTGGGCATTCCCCTGAACTGGCTAATGTGTTCTCACTGTGAAATTTTCTAGCCCCAATGTTTTGTTTTGTTTTACTGTGGAGGCTGTAATTCCTCAAATTGATCTAAAACTTCTGATTCTGCTTTTAAAGCTAAAACGTTTTAAATTTCATTCATTTTATCTTCCTTTTCACAACAATTTCTATTATTTATTTTTAATTTTCCAACCATATTTTTCATATAAGCAAAATAACTGCATGCTACCAAGAGCACAGAGCAATTGACCTGGCTTGGAAATGAAGATAAAGTTACATGTGCGTGGAAAAACAGTATGGAGGGTTTCTTCCTGTAGCTGAAAGGCCAGTCTTCTAGCTCTCAGACAAGTCTCAATTTCAGATACATTGTATATGGAACAAAAGTTAACTTTACTACCAACAATACAGAGACCTGCTAAATCTGGAAAGGAAGAATTCTTATGTACTTCAGTATTCTACAGTTTAGAGTTTTTAGGATACTTTCATCTACTTTATTTCATTTGTTCTTCATAAAGACCTCATGAGTATTTAGGACAGTAGTTTTATGCCCACATCATAGTTAAAGTAAATGAAATCAGAGGGCTCAGGCATCTGGCTGGGGTCACACCCTCCTTAAGTGGTTGAGTCAGAACTGGAGCCTAGTTCTCCTGACACATGGTATAACTTTCCTTGTACTATCACAACCTTAAGTTTTCCTGTCACCACACAAAGACACAAAGTAGGAAAGAAATTTATTGGCTTTTCTAGAGACACATCTCTAGGGAGGGTCTCTTGTCTCTTGACTCTCTCATTCCCGTTTCCTAGAAGATGGAAATAAGCCTATTTATGCCCTTTTGGTGAGTTCATGGAGAGGGTACACTATAATAGTTAAAAAACATCACTGTCTTTCTTGACTCACATCAAAATGCAATCTTTGAGCAAGTCCCTGGGCTCTGTCTCTAAAGCATATCCTGAATTCAATCACTTCTCATCACTTCTGTTACCATCACATTCTAGTTTGAGCTTTTGCAGGGGTCTGCTGACTGATCTCCCTCCTCCCTTTCTCACTGAGCCCTCTCTGAAATCTGTTCTCACAGCAGGCTGACCATCCCCTCCCCTGCTCAAAACCTTCCAAGGCTCCTGATCAACCTCAGAGTTAAATGTGCCACTGCTGCTGCTGCTACTAAGTCATTTCAGTCATGTCCGACTCTGTGTGACCCCATAGACGGCAGCCCACCAGGCTCCCCCATCCCTTTGATTCTCTGGGCAAGAACACTGGAGTGGGTTGCCATTTCCTTCTCCAATGCATGCAAGTGAAAAGTGAAAGTGAAGTCGCTCAGTCGTGTCCAACTCTTAGTGACCCCATGGACTGCAGCCTACCAGGCTCCTCCACCCACAGGATTTTTCCAGGCAAGAGTACTGGAGTGGGCTGCCATTGCCTTCTCCAAAATGTGCCACGGGTTCTACAAAATATGCCCTTGTGAGCCTTTTTCTCTACATTTCCCACCAGTCCTCTCTTAGCTTACTTCTTTAGTCCCATTTGCCTTCTTCTTTTTTCTTTAATGTGACAAGTCTTCACTGTATACATTTCATAAACTGGGGATGATTTCCTTGCAGATGTGCAGACATCTGGCTTCCCTCCCACCTTGATCTGGTCTCATCACACAGATGCCTCTGAATGAGTCTTTATGAGACTATTCTATCTAAGCTAAGCTGCACCCAAAACACATTAGCACTTTGGTCCATTAACATTGATCAACGTTAATGATCATTGACATTATGATCATTAACTGGTTATTTCTTACCTTGATTACATCGAATCTATTACTTAACTTTTCTTAGCTTCAGTTTTCACATCTGTAAAATGGTAATTGCATAGTTTCTTCCTCATTATTGGTTTGCTACAAACATTAGGTGTGATCATTCACATACATTGCATCATAGGTACCTGACATAGAATAGGCACCCGAAACTTTTTGATAACTATTGACTCTGCTACCCATAGATAAAATATAATTTTGTTATATTCAGTGGAGCTTTGCCATTTAGAACATGTGAGCAATGGAACAAGTGACTCAGCTCTTAATTGAAGCTATACAGAATCTTGGATCTTAATATTTGGAGACTGCACAATTGCCTTTCAATAGGAAATGTGACAAAAACATGTTCAGATTTTATAGGCTGTCTTTGTTTTCACTATCTCACCTTACATTTGTTTGGCCTAGGGCTACCCTCTAGATGTTAAGCCTAAGTGATACTGGCAGCTCACTCTGAGGCTGAAGCTGATGGCTGGCTCCTGACCCTTCCCTGCCTGGTCTTTCCCTCTGACAGAAGAGCTAACACCAATATCTTTTTTGGTGTTAGTTCAAGACAGCCTTGTACGTCTTCATAGAACCAGTCAACTTCAGCTTCTTTGACATCTGAGATTGGGGCATAGACTTGGATTACTGTAATGCTGAATGGTTTGTCTTGGAAACAAACCACTGAATCACTTTGTCATATACCAGAAATCAACACAACATTCTAAATCAAGTATACTTCAATTTTTAAAATTAAAAATAAATTAATAATCAAATATAAATAAAATAAATTTGCTACCTAATATCCCACTGTTTGAATAGTCCACATTTTTAATTATTTTTATTTTGATAGACATTTAAGTTGTTTTCTCTTTGGCTACTGTGAATAAGTCTACTATAAATATTCTTAAAATTTTCTTTTTGTGAATATAAGTTTTTGTTTCTCTTGGTTACTCAAAAGAGGCAAATTTGCTCATAAGATAGATGTAGGTTTAAAATTGTAAGACACCAGTAGACTCTTCTCCAAATTGGGTGCATCATTTTTAACTCTCAACTGTTATGCAGGAGAGTTCCAGTTGCTCCATATCCTCACCAACATTTGGTGTTGTTATATTTTTATTTTTTATTATTTTTTAAAATTTGTTTATTTTAAATGGAGGCTAATTACTTTACATTATTGTATTGGTTTTTCCATACATTGACATGAATCCGCCCCGGGTGTACATGTGTTCCCCATCTTGAACCCCCCTCCCACCTCTGTCCCCATCCCATCCCTCTGGTTCATTCTAGTACACCAGCCCCGGGCATCCTGTATCATGCATCGAACCTGGACTGGCAATTCATTTCACATATGATAATATACATGTTTCAATGTCATTCTCCCAAATCATCCCACCCTCGCCCTCTCCCACAGAGTCCAAAAGACTGTTCTATACATCTGTGTCTCTTTTGCTGTCTCGTATACAGGGTTATTGTTATAATCTTTCTAAATTCCATATATATATGTGTTCAGTTCAGTTGCTCAGTCGTGTCCGACTCTTTGCGACCCCATGAATCACAGCACGCCAGGCCTCCCTGTCCATCACCAACTCCCGGAGTTCACTCAAACTCATGTCCATCGAGTCGGTGATGCCATCCAGCCATCTCACACTCTGTCATGTCGTCCCCTTCTCCTCCCGCCCCCAATCTTTCCCAGCATCAGAGTCTTTTCCAGTGAGTCAACTCTTCGCATGAGGTGGCCAAAGAATTGGAGTTTCATCTTTAGCATTAGTCCCTCCAATGAACACCCAGGATTGATCTCCTTTAGGATGGACTGGTTGGATCTCCTTGCGGTACAAGGGACTCAAGAGTCTTCTCCAACACCACAGTTCAAAAGCATCAATTCTTCGGCGATCAGCTTTCTTCACAGTCCAACTCTCACATCCATACATGACCACGGGAAAAACCATAGCCTTGACTAGACGGATATTTGTTGGCAAAATAATGTCTCTGCTTTTTAATATACTATCTAGGTTGGTCATAACTTTCCTTCCAAGGAGTAAGCGTCTTTTAATTTCATGGCTGCAATCAGCGTCCGCAGTGATTTTGGAGCCCAAAAAAATAAAGTCTGACACCGATCCAATGTTTCCCCATCTATTTCCCATGAAGTGATGGGACCAGATGCCATGATCTTAGTTTTCTGAATGTTGAGCTTCAAGCCAGCCTTTTCACTCTCCTCTTTCACTTTCATCAAGAGGCCTTTGAGTTCCTCTTCACTTTCTGCCATAAGGGTGGTGTCATCTGCATAGTATACTGTATTGCTGTTTTTCTTTCTGGCATACTTCACTCTGTATAATAGGCTCCAGTTTCATCCACCTCATTAGAACTGATTCAAATGTATTCTTTTTAATTGCTGAGTAATACTCCATTGTGTATATGTACCACAGCATTCTTATTTATTTGTCTGCAGATGGACATTAAATAATTAATTTAAAAATATCAAGCATGACATTTATATGTTTAATGAGCATTTATTTGTAATTTCTTCTCCATTGAGTTGTCTGTTCAGATCACTTAAACATTTTAATGAGGTTCCTTGACTTTTCATTGTTGATTTTTGAATTCTTTAATATATTTTGTTTTTTTTATGAAATATATGTGTTATGTTTTTCCCAAACTGTAGCTTATCATTTTAAAAAGTTGCTTTTTAGTTTTGAGTTTAATTTATTAATTTTTTATAGATAGTAATTTTGGAGGATTGTTTCTAGAAACCTTTCACCGATGAAATTGCAAAGATATTTTATATTATTTCTAAGAGATTTCTAGTCTATGACTCTGATAAATTTGAATTTGTGTGTGGTATGCATGTGTGTGTGTGATAAGATAGGAGGCTGAGATTCATTTATTTTACATACAGATACAGATATTTACTTCTTCCAGCAAAATTTGATAAAAGACTTGAATTAATCTGATACTTTAGTTTCTCCATTTTAAATAAACACTTTAGATGTTTCTGATGTAGAACATTCTAGGATTGTTTAATACATACTGCTGAGATGGAAAGTTAAACAAGTGTTAATTTTGCATTCTAATGGAGAAAATCACTAGCAGTGGAATAACATTATCAATGATAACTAAAAGAGACTAAATTTTCTCAAGCCTTTGCTGATTTACCTCCATTAAAATGAGCGTATTTTATCTGATTTAATCTTTGTAACAGTGCTATGAAGTAGATATTACTATCTGCTGAGATATGAAGATATAGAGGCTCAAGAGCTTAATTCACTTGTCCCAAGACACTCTTTAGTAAATATTGAAGCTAAAATCCAAATTCCAGTTTTCTGACTCTAGAGCCACTCTCTTGATTACTGTGTTCTTTGCCTTCTTTCATGGTATGCTGACTTTTATTTTACTACTCACATCTGAATGTAATGGCTCCTTAATGCTGTGGTCCTCAAACATCTTTCTATCAGGTACACTTTATACTCTTATAAATTACTGAGGACCTCAAAGAGCTTTTTATAATGTGAGTAATATCCATTTACATTTGTTGTATTAGAAATTAAAACTGAGAAACTTTCAAAATGTTGATTAACTTATTTTATTTAAACAATAATAATAATGAATCCATCACAGGCTAACCTAAATAATGCACTTTAATAAAAAGTATGTTCCAGGAAAATAATGAGACAATGGCATTGTCTTACATTTTTGCAGATCTCATTAAAATCTGGCTTAATAGACAATATCGGTATTCTCATATCTGTTTCCCATTCAGTCTGTTGAGATATGTTCTTTTTATTGAAGTACAGTATATGAAGAAAATCTGGCCACACACCTAAATGTGGTTGGACAATAAAATAATTAATAGTCTTTTGATTTTGAGTAATAGCCAGATGATTATGGCTATTCTTTGATACTATATCAAATCCAGGCAAATGGTGTTTTTTAAAAATACTTACATTTGTTGCAGCATGGAATCCAAAACCACAGTTCACATCAGTGAGCCTTTTGTACTTAGTGCTGGTGAATATTTTTCCATGCATGATTGTGTGAAAATATGCATTGGTTGTTTGGAAAATGTCCAGTTACTTCCTATGCAGATTCTTATGATCATGAAAATGTACAGCTGAGATCTCCTACTGCAGGAAATATAAGTGACTAACAGCATCTGCTACTGCCCTTCTGGATGTCTGCAACAACATTTGTACAAAAGTCATGCTTCTGATTGCTGGTCTCAGCTAAGGAATGAGCGTATCAAAACTTACTCAAGTGGTTCCATCCCTGCAAATTATAGACATCCTTAAACTGCTGGCTTTGGCTCCATCACTTGCTCATGGCTTGGCAGGAACATTCCTGGGATGCACTGTTGTTTGAAGCTCTCCCTACCCTATCCATGTTCTTTCCTCTCTCCTTCAGAAGTGCCAGACCTGCATTGTAGTCTGAAGGCTTTCCTTTCCTTCTCTGGTTCTGTCTCTCTCCTTCAGAGGTATTTTCAGTAACTTTGAATGTCTAATCTCATTTTAGCACCTGCTTTTGAGGAAGCTAGAGCTAATGAGCAAGTATCTAAATGTTGACGTATTTTATAATAGACTATCTAAACTCACATTTGTAAATATCACCCCCGTCTCATCAGGAAAGTTTAAGCACTGAAGAACTGTCAAATACAAAATGAGAAATAGGAATTTTTGATAATTCTAATATTTACTTGAAACTTTGAATTTTATCTCTTGCAACATATACTCAGTTGTTTTAGGTAAGGTAGCAGTCTTACTCTATTCAATTATGTGAAAATTTCAGCCAAATTCCCAATCTGAATAACTATAGTTTACCTGTCAGTAGTTCTTTCTAGGGAAAAAGTAGCTAGTTCAGCTTACAACTCAACCATACAAGGGTTTTTCCTTGAGAAGATCACTGGACTGAAGAATGCAGCATAAGTATGTTTGATCTATCTGTGCCATTTCATCATATATGGATGCATCATGAAGGTCAAAATTTAATAAAATTAATATTTTTTTACTTCTTTCTCAGGGACATTCCTAAGTAGAACTGGCACTATATTTACTGCAAGTATTTAGCAGTGAAGAATATAATGACTAGTAATAGTGTTTGTTGCTATTGACTTTATTTGTGCTCTGAGCCCAGTCATTTTGCCCATCATTATTTTTGCTCTATCAGTGCAAAAGTCGACACAGTGAGAAAGGGAAATGACTCCTTAGTAATATAAAAATAGTTTTGAGCTCATAGACCCTCTGAAAGGACTATGAAACTCCCAGGTGTTCACAAATTATATTCTGAGAACATTTCATGGAGATATCAAAACTTTATTGAGTACCCAGTAAGTAAAATACTTCTTTATAGCTTCTGAGGATGCAAAGGTGAACAATGCCAAATACTTGCTCTCAAGGAACTCTGGCTTTTTCAGTTCAGTTCAGTCGCTCAGTTGTGACCGACTCTTTGCGACCCCATGAATCACAGCAGCCAGGCCTCCCTGTCCATCACCAACTCCTGGAGTTCACCCAAACTCATGTCCATCGAGTCAGTGATGCCATCCAGCCATCTCGTCCTCTGTCGTCCCCTTCTCCTCCCACCCCCAATCCTTCCCAGCATCAGAGTCTTTTCCAGTGAGTCCACTCTTTGCATGAGGTAGCCAGAGTATTGGAGTTTCAGCTTTAGCATCAGTCCTTCCAATGAACACCCAGGATCGATCTCCTTTAGAATGGACTGGTTGGATCTCCTTGCAGTCCAAGGGACTCTCAAGAGTCTTCTCCAGCACCACAGTTCAAAAGCATCAATTCTTCGGCAATCAGCTTTTTTCACAGTCCAACTCTCACATCCATACATGATCACGGGCAAGACCATAGCCTTGACTAGACAGACCTTTGTTGGCAAAGTAATGTCTCTGCTTTTTAATATACTATCAAGGTTGGTCATAACTTTCCTTCCAAGGAGTAAGCATCTTTTAATTTCATGGCTGCAATCAGCATCCACAGTGATTTTGGAGCCCAAAAAAATAAAGTCTGACACTGTTTCCCCATCTATTTCCCATGAAGTGATGGGACCAGATGCCATGATCTTAGTTTTCTGAATGTTGAGCTTCAAGCCAACCTTTTCACTCTCCTCTTTCACTTTCATCAAGAGGCTTTTTAGTTCCTCTTCACTTTCTGCCATAAGGGTGGTGTCATCTGCATATCTGAGGTTATTGATATTTCTACCAGCAGTCTTGATTCCAGCCTGTGCTTCTTGCAGCCCAGCTTTCCTCATGATGTACTCTGCATATAACTTAAATAAGCTGGGTGACAATATGCAACATTGTCGTACTCCTTTTCCTATTTGGAACCAGTCTGTTCCATGTCCAGTTCTAACTGTTGCTTCCTGACCTGCATACAGGTTTCTCAAGAGGCAGGTCAGGTGGTCTGGTATTCCCATCTCTTTCAGAATTTTCCACAGTTTATTGTGATCCACACAGTCAAAGGCTTTGGCATAGTCAATGAAGCAGAAATAGATGTTATTCTGAAACTCTCTTGCTTTCTCCATGATCCAGCGGATGTTGGCAATTTGATCTCTGGTGCCTGTGCCTTTTCTAAAACCTGCTTGAACATCTGGGAGTTCACGGTTCACATATTGCTGAAGCCTGGCTTGGAGAATTTTGAGCATGACTTTGCTGGCGTGTGAGATGAGTGCAGTTGTGTGGTAGTTTGAGCATTCTTTGGCATTTCCTTTCTTTGGGATTGTAATGAAGACTGACCTTTTCTAGTCATGTGGCCACTGCTGAGTTTTCCAAATTTGCTGGCATACTGAATGCAGCACTTTCACAGCATCATCTTTCTGGCTTTTTAAAAGTAATTAAATAAATATATTAGATTTAAGAGTGTACTTGGGAGACAGACAAAGGATATTTAGTTCCAACTGTAAGGGTCAGAGGAGTCTATGCCAGGGTGACAGCAAGACTTGAGGATTGAGAAATGACTTACCAAAAAAATAAAGGAAGTTGACATTACAGGAAGAGGGAAGAACATAATGCAGAGATATATAGGCATGGCAGAGTATTGTATCTGTTTGTTAATACAATTATCTGAAAAATAGTAAAAACATTATTTTAATCTACCTCAAGGATCCCATAAAGTTTTAGTTACATATTTTGCTAGAATTTTGATTTCTGTGTTATTACTTAACTAAGTAGATCATTGTATGGCCCCCTCCCTTGTGCCAGGTACAGTGAGGAACACAGCCTTACATTGTGACCCCTTTATTTCCCCTCATGGTGGCTACATCTTAGTCACTTCATGGAACACTTTTTCTGGTTTTGCCTTTATGTTTTAATAGGATCAAAAAATATGACACATCTGAATATCTCTCTAGTCATTCAAATGTGACTGATGTCATCATTAAGAATTATGTTGTCCTCACATTCATGCAGTTCAAATGCCCACATTCTCCCGTAGGTCAGATTTGGTTTATTTAATATGTGTAAAAGCATGAATCTTGAAATCCAAGCTCTTGTGTTTCTAAACATGCTTATGATTCGCTAAACCATAAAGAAAGTAGATGCTTTCGATCAGAAACCCACAGTGCAAATAAATGTATTAGTGTGGTGTGTATTGAGTGTTTATTTATGTAAACCCAAGATTGCTAGGGAGAGTTCACCAAACAAATCACTATGATTCAGATGTTTCCTAACAATCACCTGGGGGAGGAGTGCGATCTTCTCATTTAGTCTTAATCACTGGCAATCAGGGACATTTGACAACTGGGAAATATCACAGAAATTATTAGAAGAGCAAACATAAAACATCATAAGGGGTAGAAAGAAATATAGTCTTCCCTGTGCCAGGGATTTATGTACAGTTGCTTAAAATATT
This sequence comes from Moschus berezovskii, assembly GCF_049115385.1. NCBI lineage: Eukaryota > Metazoa > Chordata > Mammalia > Artiodactyla > Moschidae > Moschus > Moschus berezovskii. The sequence continues at coordinate 88,803,592 of NC_142461.1, read as the reverse complement.
TAAAAGATCTTGTCACATCCCTTCCCAAATATCAGGTTTAAATCCAGGTTATCTTTTTAACTAAAGTCCTGACCAAAGGAACTACATGCTCTGGCAGGCCAAGTCTTTTTATATGCAAATAAATAAATAAATAAATTTTAATACTGATATTTAAGTTTGATCTTGTATATCTCCTCAATATTTGGTGCCTAGGGGGAAGTTTCAACTTTGTAGTCTCTCTTTATAAACATGTAAATATTTCTAGTTTCCAAAAAGAAGTTTCCAAGTGCTGTCACCGAGCTTTTGTGTGAAAGAACATCAGAAATCATAACAAGTAGCACTTGTTTCATGAGCTTCCATGCCGGAATTTCTGAGGCCTAAGATGTTCTCTTTTCTCTCCTCCCTGTTCTAAATATTTTTATACATGTGGAATTGTATTAAGGTAAACAATAAATGAAATGAAATGAATGGGGACAGTAACTCACGTGAATGCAGTCTGGGAGTGTATGAAAAAGAAAAGCGTAGGCAAACTGCTATAACAATGGCTCCAAAAATCTCAGTGGCAGTGTTTAGATGTGATGCCAAAAGCATAGGCAAAAAAACGTGAAAATAAATTTAATAGGACCGTATCAAACTAAAAATTTCTGCACAGCAAAGGAAACAACAAAAAATTTAAAAAGCAGTCTAGGGACTGAGAGAAATATTTACAAATCACGTATCTATTAAGGGATTAATACCGAAAATATAGAAGGAACTCATACAACGTAATAGCAAAAAATTAAGTAACCAATTTAAAAAATGGGCATCAGACCTGAATAGACATTTTTCCAAAGAAAATATACAAGTGACCAATAGGTAATGAAACACAGTACCCTTCACTTGTTAGGATAAAAGAAAAAAAGAAAAGAAAGTGAAGTCGCTCAGTCATGTCCAACTCTTTGAGACCCCATGGACTGTAGCCTACCAGGCTCCTCTGTCAATGGGATTTTCCAGGCAAGAATATTGGAGTGGGTTGCCATTTCCTTCTCCAGGAGATCTTCCTGACCCAGGGATTGAACCCAGGTCTCCCGCATTGTAGGCAGACGCTTTACCGTCTGAACCACAAGGGAAGTCCTGTTGTTATGATAGCCATTATCAAAAAGTCAAAGATAACAAATGTTGGCAAGGCTGTGAATAAAAGGGAAACCTTATATGTCATGGGTAGGAATATAAATTGGTGCAGCATTTAATGCAAGTTCATGTGCCCAATGCACAGTGAGGCCAAACAAACTGAAATGGGCTTTGGGGCAGAGCAAGTTTTATTACAAGGCCATGCAGAGATGAGACAGCTCATGCTCTGAAAAGCCTTGAGCTCCCCAAAGGGTTTCGGCAAAGCTTTTTTAAAGGGTAGGTGATATACAATGGAATATTACTCAGCCATAAAAAAAAAACAAAATTGGTTCATTTGTAGAGATGTGGATAGACTGACCTAGAGAGTGTCATACAGAGTGAAGTAAGTCAGAAAAAGAAAAACAAATACTGCATATTAATGCATATATGTGTAGTCTGAAAACAATGATATAGATGATCTTATTTTCAAAGCAAAAATAGAGACTGAGATGTAGAGAACAAATACATGGATATCAAGGGGGAAAGGTGGAGATGGCATAAATTGGGAGATTGGGATTGATACATATACACTATTGATACTGTATGTAAACTAGGTAACTAATGACAACCTACTGTATAGCACATGGAACTCTACTCAGTGCTCTGTGGTGACTTAAATGGGAAGAAAATCCAAAAAAAGAGGGGATATATTTCCAAGTATATGTATTCATTTTTCTATACAGTAGACACTAACACAAAATTGTAAAGCAACTATATTCCAATAAAAAAAAGGGCAGGTGAGAGGGGTGCAGGGTACGTGATCAATTTGTGCACAATTCTGATTGGCTGATAGTGAGGCAGCAGTCCTTAGACTCCAGGAGGCCTGGGGTTTTGTGCTTACGGTCATCAAGTAGTTCTTCCATTTGCTAGGGGTTTTCACATCTGCAAAACAACTCAAGAAATTTGCATCAAATATTACTATCTATGTACTTCATAGAGGAGCTAAAGTAGAGCATATGGGGGATGGCTTGTCCCAGGAAGCCTGGGAAGGTTACACAGCCACTATAGAAAACAGTCCTCAAAAAATTAAAATTAGAACTACCATATGATCCAACAATCCTACTTCTGGCTATCTATCTAAAGGAAATGAATTTAGTATCTTAAAGAGATATCAGTACTCTTAGGTTCAGTTCAGTTGCTCAGTCGTGTCCGACTCTTTGCGACCACGTGAATCGCAGCACGCCAGGCCTCCCTGTCCATCACCAATTCCTTGAGTTCACCCACACGCATGGGCATCGAGTCAGTGATGCCATCCAGCCACTCATCGTCTGTCGTCCCCTTCTCCTCCTGCTCCCAATCCCTCCCGGCATCAGGGTCTTTTCCAATGAGACAGCTCTTCACATGAGGTGGTCAAAGTATTGGAGTTTCAGCCTCAGCATCAGTCCTTCCAATGAACACCCAGGATTGATCTCCTTTAGGATGGACTGGTTGGATCTCCTTGCAGTCCAAGGGATTCTCAAGAGTCTTCTCCAACACCACAGTTCAAAAGCATCAATTCTTCGGTGCTCAACTTTGTTCACAGTCCAACTCTCACATCCATGTTCAGTGCTATTCAATGGCCAAGATATAGAAACAATCTACATGTCTGTTGATGAATGAATGGATAAAGCAATATATATATAAATCCATTCATTCATCAACAGACATATAATTCAGTCTTAAAAAAGGAAATTATATGATATGTGACATTATGGGCTGAACCTGGAGGACATTGTGCTAAGTGAAATAAGCCAGATACAGAAAAAACAAATACTACATGATCTCACTTATATGTGGAATCTAAACAAGTTAAACTCATAAAAGCAGAGGCTAGAATTGTGGTTGCTAGAGGATATAGTGAGGGGAAAATGGGTATATACTTTCAGTTATAACATGAATAAGTTCTGGGGATCTAATGTACAGCATAGTGACTATAGTTAACAATACTGTGTATACTTGAAATTTACTAGGAGAATAGATCTTAAATTTCCTCACCACATACATACACATATATGACGTGATCCATATGTTAATTAGCTTGATTGTAGAAATCATTTCACAGTGTGCATATATATCAAAACATCACATTGTATATCTTAAATATATACAATTCATATTTGTTAATCATATCTCAATAAAGCTGGGCAGAAATCTCAGTGACTAAATAAACAAAGTTTCTTTGTCACACAGGCTGGATCAATGTGAATTGGTGATGGTGGTAGTGGGGAGGTATCCTGTTTTATGGACCCACAATCCTTCCATCTAGGATGCCTCCATATCTTAGGTTTTTGGATTTCACCACTGGACTCTTTGCCCCTACCTGGCAGGAAAAGAAACAGAGAGCTGCTTGTGAAGTTTGGGTGGCCAGACCTGAAGATAGTGTAGCTCCCTTTTGTTCATATTATTGGCCAGATCCAAGTATCAGGCCCCCACATAACTGCAGGGGAAGTTGGAAAGTCTGGCCTAGTTGTGCCCTGGAGGAAATGGAAGCAGAGTTTGACATACACATTCTGTTGGCTACGTATTGTCTGAGTGATAGTTAGTATTAAGGGTAGGTTGCCTGTAGAAAAACCTCAAATCTGTGCTGCTAGGCATATATTCATAATTTAGTTCTGAGCAGTGCATTGGTGAGGCACTCAGTATGCAAAACTAAGCAGAGAATATAACAGAGATACATCACAGTCCCTCCTTCAAGAGCTTACCATCTCCTACTAGCTAACACATTGACTTTCTCATCAGCTGTCTTCATTCATCCCTAAGCTGCTGACAGCATAGGAACAGGAAAGAAGGAAAAGCCAGCACGTGTTCCAATTCACTGTCCCAAAGGTAGCTCCAGCAATAGACATGTATATCAGTTTATCCTCTGTAGCTGTCTTAGGAATAATCCAGAAGAATGTGTTTGTTTTTATATTTTATAGTGCTACATGTTTTTTAAAGTGCTTACATATACGGGTAAAGAGGACTTGAAATTACCTGTGTGACTTTATGCAAATGACTGAAGCACTCAAGGTTAATTTTTAATGAATAAAATAAGAATGATAATAGAATCTACCTTTTAGAGTAATTGTGAAAATGAAATTCATAAACAGCAGAATGCCTAACCCACAATAATAAAAAAAGGTGTTATTAACTAGTGTTTTCATTTTTATTTGACTTTAAAAACAACCTGTGGAGTAGATTTTATTTTATAAATGAGACTACAGTTCAGAGAAGTATCTAGAAAAAGGTTGCTCAACTTAGTAATCACAGAGTCAGGATTGATTCCTAGATCAGTGCCCCATCATTGATCCATGATTCCCTTCAAGACCTACAAGTTATGGAATACTTTTGAGGATCATTTACTTCCTTCTATATTAAAAGAAACTGGACTAGTCTCTTTAATAAAATGGAAAAGCAAGTACTATTTCCTCTGTGTAACCAGCCATGACAGTTTTCATAAGCATGAAATTTTAGGTTACAGGCGGCATATTATCCAAACACCTGTACTTTGCTGCCTTTGTATAAAGGTTGCTGTAGTTTGCAGATGGTGTGGAAAGAAAAGAGTGGGTGTAAGATTTGGAATTCCTAAGTTCTAATATTTGTTCTGCAGGTGGCCAGCTGAGGTGAGAGAAGTCATCTCGCCTCTTCAGTTTTTCATCTTTAAAACAGATTTCTGTAATGCCATGTAGTCACTAACACCCTGCCAATGGAGCATGAAGCAAATTGAGTAAGAAGACAGTGAAAACAAAGCAGTTTGAAATTAGAAGTGAATTCTAGTCATGTTTAGGTCCAGGCTGCCAAATCTGTCCTCTGATCTTAGGCTACTTTGCTGTTAGTAGAGCTTAAACCCTCAGCATCCTTAGAAAGTAGGGAGAGTCTGAATAGTCTCTGTTGCCATGGTAGAGGATATTCTGAACATATGAAATGTGTCTATGTTGAGGGTCTAATTATGAACAAACCAGGATTCATATTCTACAAGTATTTCTGTGCCCCCATAGAAACAGACATGGTTCTGGTAAGTCTATGAGTTTAACTGAATACATTTGTTTTTTTAAATAATTGTATTTATTTATCTATATTTATTTTTGGCTGTGCTGGGTCTTCAATGCTGCAAGGCTGCTCTTTAGCAGTGGTGTACTGCTTCTCACTGTAGTGGCTTCTCTTGTTGCAGAGCACGGGGTCCGGGGCACGTGGGCTCAGTAGTTGAGGTTCCCAGGCTCTAGAGCACAGGCTCAATAGTTGTGGCTCACGGATTTAGTTGATCCAAGGCACGTGGGATCTTCCCAGATCAGGATTTGAACCGGTATCTCTTGCATTGTCATGTGGATTCCTTACCACTGAGCCACCAGGAAAGCCCTAATTGAATAAACTACTTCCCTGGTGGCTCAGATGGTAAAGCGTCTGTCTACAATGTGGGAGACCCGGGTTCGAGCGCTGGGTTGGGAAGATCCCCTGGAGAAGGAAATGGCAATCCACTTTAGTACTATTGCCTGGAAAATCCCATGGACAGAGAAGCCTGGTAGGCTACAGTCTATGGGGTCGCAAAGAGTCGGACACGACTGAGCGAACTTGTGAGTTGTGAGTTTATACAATTGTACACTTTCATACAATTAACTTCTTATCCTCTAAAATGTCTTTGTGACCATCATAGAGACTTTTACTTTGTTTACTAAAAATACCATGGAATACCATTCTTTTAAAAGAAAAAAGACTGTTACTGATTTTAAGATTAGGATGAAAATTCTGTTATCTTATTGAAATAATATAGTTACATTTTAATCAAAATGTTACAATTCAATTGGAGTTAATAGTCTTTTTTATTCTGCAAAATCAAGTTGGCAAATAAGTGCTGATGAATCTAAAGATTTTGAGGGAAAAAACAGTTGATTAAAAATTCTACTATTATATCTGTTTAAAAAATACAAAAAAGTCAGATGCTTATTTCATCATTAATCTCATTAATCTTTAAGTAATTAATTTTTACCTATGAAGAAACTGAGGCACAGAGTCGGACAAATTTGTCACACTCGAGGGGATAAGGACCTGGATATGCCAGGTTCCTGATGGGCCCTCTTCTCAAAAACTGCATTTCGGTACATTCATCTTGAACTTGCTTTAGTATGAAGAAAAATCTTGTGTGAAGGATTTTATTATCAGAGTATCAGTGGAGAGAAAGTGATTCTTGGGGGATAAAAGTAGACTGATAGTTAAATGATTCAATATGAACCTAAATCTCAGTTGCTCACCTGTAAAATATGTAGAACACAGAGACTTGCTTCCAGGATTTTCATGAGATTTAAATGAGATAGGAGTTAAAAAGTGCTTGGGATTTAGTTGGATTCAGTTCCTTTCCTTCCTAATAATATTAGCTCCTATTTGTGTACATTCTGTGTCATAATCTGTGCTTAAACTGCCATGAATCATCTCATTAATTGCTTGGAACATGAGGAAGTTGAAGCTTCTGGAAATTAAATCCAGTCCCAAGGTCAACAAGTCAGAGAGAGTTTCCTATTTTAGATATCCTTGCCACTAGAGACAATGCTCTTGATCACAATGCACATTTTTCCCCCTGGCGCTGCTATAACCCAAGATCACAGATTTAGTGGCTTCAATACCAATAATATATTCTCCTATGATTTTGGAGGACAGAAATCCAAAATCAGTTTCAGTGGGCTAAAGTCAAACCGGAGGCAGAGCTGGTTGCTTCAGGAGACTTTAAGACAGATTGCATTCCCGGCCTCATCCAGTTTCTGGAGGCTGTTTGCATCCTCTGCTCAGGACCCCTTCCTCTGTCCACAAAGCCAGTGGTGCAACTTGCTTCCTTGTCATACTGCCTTCTTCTGTTTCCCTCATTTAGGATACTTCAGATTACATTTAAGGTCCATCTGGATAAATCCAGAATAATCATATCTCAAGATTTTTAATATAATGATGTTTCTAAAGTCCCTTTTGTGCATAAGGTAACATTTACAAATTCCAAAGATTAGGATCTATGTACTACACTATGTTACCTTCTTTTCCTTTCCTATTATATAGTAACCAATCTTTGGCTTTATCTCCTAATTGCCATGCCCTGATTGGGTTAAACACTTACTTTGGAGGGAGGTGCCAAGATCCACATGCTGAGTACTCAGATAGGACAGGTGGGTTCTGGACTTTCTTTTAGGTTAAAGCTTCCTGCAAAGCAGGCACCCTTGCTCATATTTCAACAGCTGACAACACCAGGCTTTACTCATCTCAACTTTGCAAAAGGGTAAATATATGACTCCTCCCTGACCCATGATATTAATTGGTATAGGTGGATCTGAGTATCTACAAACATGGCCAGGACTGACTCCAAAGTGTCTTTTCCTGAAAATTTTATATTTTCCTCTCTGATTCTAAGAGCTCTGTTTATATTTCTGGAAAGCCGTCAGTATGTTTTGTTAATGGCAGAGATGGGATCTTAAAATCCTTTCATGATTCACTTCAGACAGATCATTCTGTAAATTTTATATCTATATTCCATCACCTATTCATCTAACTTTCTATTTATTTATATTTAAATACAAACATGAGGAGTTTCATAAAATTTTTAATTCTTGATGTCTAGATTAAGTAAGGCAAACTATCTACACTGTTCCTTTAAATATTTCTCATAATATAATAACCTGATTCCTCTATTCTTGTTAATTTTTATCATAAATGATAATGTAAAGGATTTTGAGAGTTATTTTAAAATTAAAATATAAAAAAAAAATCTTTAATCCTGCCATTCCATGAAATAAAACAATAGATTTAGTTTTTCCTCTTGCTTTTCTGGCAGTTCAACAATCTGACTCAATCCCATTTGTTCATTTTCAAGATACATATTGCTTTCTGCCGTCTGCAGACAGAGAGGGCTGCATAAATGAACTTGAACTGCATTGTTCTTTCAACATGGGCTATCACCCCTACACTGAAGGACAGTTAATGGAACAGCCCGGTAAAAGGAGCCCAAGCCAAATGTTGGTATTAGAACCTACTTGAACAAGACATACATTCCTTCCCTTTCCTTCAGCCTCATGCAAATCAGGCACCTGGATTCATGCTTTCTCCGTGTTTTGAGGACCCAACCCTCTACTTTGAAGATACTGTCTTTCAGAGCCTCTGTTTGCCATAGAATGACAAAATCCTACGTTTCCTCCCAGAACAGTGCAGCATGTGTTCTTACAGGTGGTCAGAGCATATTTCTCACATTTGCAGTCTTTACGTCCTCTCTCTGTTATATTGCCAGGATTGATTCTTGAACTCTTTTTTCTGATTTCTTAAAGGCTCTTGGCACTGTTCTCGTTCATTTGGCTTAGCTGATTTTGCCCCCACCATGTCTCTTAGCATGATTGCATTTATTTGTTTAGAATCAAGGGGATTTGGTACTCTTGAAATGATGACTTGTACTTGGCGATCACACTGTTTCATTTGTTTATAATTTTGTGTCAGTGGATTTAAGAGTTTGTTGGCCTTTTCTGAGCCTTTCTTGTTCTTTTTTTTTTTTTCCCTGAGAGTTGCGTTGTCTCTTTGAGAAGAGAAAACTGCATGTGACTCAGAATGTATTAGATTGGTGCAAACGTATTTCCGGTTTTTGCACTGTTGAAATCTGCCATTTGATATTGGAATATATTCTAAAATGTTTTCTTATTCACCATTTTAATGCATATTCCTCACTTGGTTTTTTTGTTATGACTTATTACTTGCCGTTTATTTTATATTTATTTTGCACAATGGAAATGATTTTAGACAGAAAATTCAAGTGATTCGATTTTCTTATGCAAGTTCAAAATGGGTCATAAAGCAGCAGAGACAACTTGCAACATCAACAACACGGTTGGCCCAGGAACTGCTAATGAACATATAGTACAGTGGTGGTTCAAGAAGTTTTGCAAAGGAGATGAGAGCCTTGAAGATGAGGAGCATAGTAGCCGGCTATTGGAAGTTGACAACAACCAATTGAGATATTGCTGAAGCTGGTCCTCTTACAACTACACCACAAGTTGCTGAAGATCTGTGTCTACCATTCTATGGTCATTCTGCATTTGAAGCAAATTGGAAAGATGAAAAAGCTTGATAAGTGGTGCCTTATGAGCTGACAAAAAATTTTTTTAAAGTTGTTTCAAAGTGTCATTTTCTCCTATTCTATACAATGAACCATTTCTCAAATCAGATTGTTATGTGTGACGAAAAGTGAGTTATATATGACAATTGGTAAAGAGAAGCTCAGTGGTTGGACTGAGAAGAAGCTCCAAAGCACTTCTCAAAGCCAAATTTGCACCCCCCCAAAAAAAATCATGGTCACTCTTTGGTGGTCTGCTGCCAGTCTGATCTATTGCAGCTCTCTGAATTCCAGTGAAACCATTACATCTGAAAAAGTATGCTCAGCAAGTGAATGAGATGTACCAAAAACTCTAACACCTTGCAACCAGCAATGGTCAACAGAAAGGGCTCAATTCTTCTTCATGACAACCTCCAACTGCATGTTGCACTACCAGTGCTTCAAAAGTTGAACAAATTGGGCTATGAAGTTTTGCCTCATCTGCCATATTCATCTGACCTCTTACCAACCAACTACCACTTCTTCAATCATCTTGACAACTTTTTGCAGGGAAAATGCTTCCATAACTGGCAGGAGACAGAAAATCCTTTCCAAGAGTTTCTCAAATCCCAAAGCAGGGATTTTTATACTACAAGAATAAACAAACATTTCTTGAGGGCAAAAATGTGTTGATTGTAATGGTTCATCTTTTGATTAATAAAGATGTGTTTGAACCTAGTTATAATGATGTAAAATTCACAATCCAAAACCACAATTACTTTTGCACCAATCTATTAGATTTGGTCTCTAGTTGACCAACTTTTACAGGTGACTTCAAGAGTCTCCCTATTTTCCTATTTATTCTGGTCTTGTGTACCTCAAGCTACTATAAGAATTTGATGTCTGTGTAGCAGTTGCTAGAGTTCAGGTCTTTGGAAGGAAAGGCATGATATTAATAGTGATATAAAACTTTGTATAGAGATGATAAAATAACCTATCAAAAATAAAACAAAAAGACAAAAAACCCACAAAGCCTGAGATAGTTTTGACTGAAAATACCAAGGAGTGAGGATTACTCATGCCTGAGAATAATAACACATTACAGTCCAGCTTCCTGGAGGAAAATTCAAGATAGAGGTGATCTGAGGTAAGGTTTCAAAATTCTAAGATATGTTACTTCAAGAGGTTGATTAGAATCTACCTCTTCTTGGTAGGGTTCAGAGGATAAAGAGTCTGCCTAAAATGCAGGAGACCCAGGTTCAATCCCTGGGTCGGGAAGATCCTGTGGAGAAGGAAATGGCAACTTACTCCAGTATTCTTGCCTGGAGAATCCCCATGGACAGCAGAGCCTGGCAGGCTACAGTCCATGGGATAACCAAGAGTCAGACATAACTGAACGACTTCACTTTCACTTTTCAAAGCAACAGTAGAACAAAGAGCATTTCATTATCCTTTAATGGCAGTTTGAGGGTAGTTAAAATTCCTGGGAGACATTTATTATTTGTTCAATTATGAATAAGCTGTATATTATTTGAATTTTTGCCTTCTTTGGGGGAAAAGTAGACACAGGAAAGGAAAGTTAGAAAGAAGGGAAATGTCTGAGTAACCAATGAGATGGTTTACAATTTTCTACTTCAGTAAAACTCTTCCAACTGCTTTTTAAATTTATAACTTTTCTCTGTTCATGTTTTTTTCTTTTGGTAGAAAAAACACATTATCAGAAAGTTTCTGTCAACAATGGCCAGGAATTTAGATTCCTAATATTAGAAGACATGCTTAAGGGAAGTAAATTTGAGGAACCTAAAACGTGAAAGAAGGTCAAGAAATTATGTTAAGGTAGTTTGCTAAAGACCACTTTGTGGGAGATACTGCTAGAAGAAAGAAAAAGGTATGAGGTATTGAATGAGGAGTTAGGGGAATTAAATGGGGGGAGGGTACATGGAATATGGATTATCATAAGCTTTATGTTTTCTGTTTCAGTTCAGTTCAGTCACTCAGTCGTGTCCGACTCTCCGCGACCCCATGAATCACAGCACGCCAGGCCTCCCTGTCCATAGCTAAAAGATCTTAAGTTATCCAAAGAGGGTGAGATTCCTTTAAAATGTTATGTATAATTATTGTAGTAATTATTAACTTGTTTCCTTTTTAAAGATGCTCTGTTATAGCCTTATTTCTCATTTCTTGGCTGTGATCCAGCTGTAGGACATGAAATGGTAAGATGGTACTTACAAATCTGGAGCCAGTGTAGAGTAGTAATTAGGGGTAGCACTTTGGAGTCAGAGAGTCCTGCCTCTTCCACTTCCCTTGGAAAAATTGCTAACACTCTCCAAGGTTGTTTCTTCATCTGTAAAATCAGTTTTAGTAATACCTGCCTTACAGTGTGTCTTTAAGAGATTTTCCAAGGATTAAATGACAAACTATGTGAGTTGTCTAACATGTAATAAGTGCTCAAATATTATGGTTGCTACTGGGCTTATTGCTGTTGTTTCTAAATATTTAAGTGAAATCATATTCTGTGAAATATCTGAGTTGTATGTGGTAAGGTGAAACACTGAAATTATTTTTTGTATGTTTTTGTGATAGTTTTTTAATGGTGAAAGGAAAAAGTAATCCTTTCTCTGAAATTTCGAGCAAATATACAAAATTTGCCATGATTTACATACAATATATGTCTTAGCAAGTTAAGTGCTCAAGATACTGAATTTTCTCCATATTTTCACCACATAAACTTTTTAAAAATAGTTTAGAGTATAACTGATTAATAATGTATTAATTTCAGGTGTACGGCAAAGGGCTTCAGTTATACATCCACATGAATCTGTTATTTTTCAATTTTCTCAGGTTATTAGAGAAAGTGTTAAATGAAAGTTAAATAATGATTAAATGTGGAGTGGGTGAACAAAAGGTTCAGAGGAAAAGCGTAAATCAAAGGCAAACTTTTCCTGAATGCTGATTGGGCAAAAGCACATTTTTTGGCTACAGCAAGCAAAGTTATATGCCTGAGATCTAAGCCCTTCAACAGGTCCTTGGAGCCAAAGCTCTGTGAACCTGCCACCTCCAGCCCAGGTCATCTAAACTGTCCCAGATCTATGAGATGCCAGGAGTTAGAGTCGGTGCTTGCCAGGTCAGGAAATGTGAATCAGAAAAAGGATATGATCCTGGCAGAGAAGACCCTCATTAGGATGATCATTTATGGAGATTATTTTGAACTTGAAGAAACCTGGTACCTATTCATTAATGATAATGCACCTGAAGTTATGAGAGAGAATAGCTCTGGCAGGTATTTAGGAACCCACATTTCCAGTTAGATTTTGCCGATTTTGTGCTAGGAAGTTATTTCTGAGACATATAAACTCTCAGAACCTTAGTCGCCCTTTCTGAAGGAGATTGAACAATATGACCTTTGAAGTTTCTTTTTTTTGTCAGCTAGTCTATTAGACTATAATTAGTCAGTTTGTTAGTCTTTGTGATGGCGCATTTGCAATGCATAGTTTTTTCACTGGAGATTTATACCTTTTTAGCAAAAATAAAACATAATTTTTCCTGCATTGGTGATTCACATTACTGTTAAAATATGAATAGGAGATTCAACTTAGAGTTTTCCAAGTTAATTGAATATTAGCTAGTGAGTCAACAGAGTTCAAATAGTTAGCATATAGGGTTAAAACTTTTAATCTCATTCACATTTATATAGGGAATTTTTTTTAAGAATGTAAATATTTATGGTGAACAAGTGAGGCAGAGTGAAAGTATTTGCATGTAGCTGTGTCTGAACATTTGGGAAAAGTTTAAAATTTTAAAACCAGAGGCCAAAATGATTAATTACTTTTGTCCCAAGTTGTTTATTAAGGATATGAGATTCTTTTTTTTTGTTTGTTTGTTTTTAGTAGACAAACATTTTTGCTGTTGTTTTTTAAATTGAGATCTGGGTATATATTTAAAGTAGAAATTCAAGTACATTCAGTCAATTGACTTGCTCTCTAACAAAATTTAGGATGGAAAGTGGGCATTGATAGGATTTATGGGAGTGTTTCCTGGTGGCTCAGATGGTAAAGAATCTGCCTGCCAATGCAGGAGACACAGGTTTGATCCCTGGGTTAGGAAGATCCCCTGGAGAAGGGAATGGCAACCCATTCCAGTATTCTTGCCTGAAGATTTCCATGGAAAGGGGAGCCTAGTGGTTCACAAAGAGTCAGACACAACTGAGTGATTAACACTTTTCTGAGGTTGTCTTAATGGCATACCCTCTTCCTCACACTGAATTGCTAAACAATATCACTGACTGCTTTTTATTTTTCCAATGCCTTTCAAAAAACTCTGGAGAGTGTCTCTCAAAGAGATATTTTCAATACTTTATATGTCACTTTTTCTCCTTGGAATAATCACAGGTTTCCAAGAACTTGTGAGAGTTGCATTCCATATCTTCCTCAGTATTAGGTGTAAGACTTGATCTTTTAAAATTTCCATATGGGGAAAATCATGCTTATATATATACTGTCTTGGGTTACCCATAAAAGCAGTGGCACAGTGGTAGCCATGCCACCTGCTAGAGCAGTAGAATATGTCCAGATATAAAGACATTTTATTTTTTTACTTGTCTCATAGATATTTTACTCTGCCTGAATAAATGGAGCACAATGATGGGGATAATCTCTTGTTCAAATTTTCTTTGGTCATGTAACATCTACAGTATTAAGAAAATAAAGATCTATGTTCTCCTCCCCCTCGTCTAATTTCTCCAGACTGTGGAATGTCGGGATTCATACTGTGAATGCTCTGAAAATCAATTATTGTCAGATTCTGTTTTCAGGGCTGCCAGACAATATTTTGGCTCAACTTCAGTCCATTTGGAACACAGCTGTTAAGTTGTTGACAAAAACTAAGGAAATATGAACATGTTCCACCCTTTAAAAAGAATTCCATTTGCTGGCAACCAATCCAATGGATTTCATTTTCTTCATATTAGAGAGCAAGTTAGTACCACTCTCTGGCATTATTTCAGGCTGGACTGGTCATTCCAACACGCATGGCACCCTTTGGTTCACCACTTGGGATAGTCAGAGTTTATTTTTATTGTAAACTTGAGCTTTAAATTATTCTGTTAAAAATTGCCCCACAACTCTTAAGTTGTCCTGGGACTTAGTGTCTCATTGTTCTTTTTATTCCTATAGGAAGATTAAAAAGAAAAGTAAAAGATCATTATGGCAATTTAGCATTGATTTACTTTAAAGAATAAATGGTTATATTATTCCGCGTTCTCTATATTGCAAGTAATGGAAAAAAATCCTGTTTAATTAAATAATAATTAGTAATTTGTCAAAAAGGGGAATTATAATTATGTATGTATATGTATATACACATGTTTACATTAAAATTAAGCCAACAGAAAGATAAACCAAAAAGAAATTGTTTTTTAAATTTACCCATAGAAAGAGGAAGAGAATAGGTTAGAGGGGAAAGAAAGACAAACTAGACTTCCTTGAGCATATCTTGTTTGTAAAATGGTCTTTGGAATTATGTAAGTGTTCAGTTCAGTTCAGTTCAGTCGCTCAGTCGTGTCCGACTCTCTGCGACCCCATGAATCACAGCACACCAGGCCTCCCTGTCCATCACCAACTCCCGGAGTTCACCCAAACTCATGTCCATCGAGTCGGTGATGCCATCCAGCCATCTCATTCTCTGTCGTCCCCTTCTCCTCCTGCCCCCAATCCCTCCCAGCATCAGAGTCTTTTCCAGTGAGTCAACCCGTCGCATGAGGTGGCCAAAGTATTGGAGTTTCAGCTTTAGCATCAGTCCTTCCAATGAACACCCAGGATTGATCTCCTTTAGAATGGACTGGTTGGATCTCCTTGCAGTCCAAGGGACTCTTAAGATTCTTCTCCAGCACCACAGTTCAAAAGCATCAATTCTTCAGCAATCAGCTTTCTTCACAGTCCAACTCTCACATCCATACATGACCACTGGAAAAACCATAGCCTTGACTAGACGGACCATTGTTGGCAACGTAATGTCTCTGCTTTTTAATATACTATCTAGGTTGGTCATAACTTTCCTAATAGCAAAACAAGATAAATATGAAATAATTTCTAAAAAATAATAAATACTTTAACCATGTATCTAGTAGCCCATGTTCCCCAATAGAACCTCTAGAACCTTGTCTGTGATAAAAATGCCCACCAACTGCATTGTTCTATATGGTAACCTCTAGCCACCTGTGGCTATTCAACACTTGAAATGTGCCTAGTTTCACTAAGTTAGTTTTAGATTTTATCTAATTAATTTAAATTATACTTTTAATAGCCACATTTTGCTAATGGCCATATTTCTGGACAGTTCAGAAACAGAATATTCCCACAGAGGGGAAGTACAGCAAATTAACTTATAATGCATTAATTTGGTTGAGTATTCCTAGTGGGATACTACCCTTAGGCCAAAAGAACTTAAAAATAATACTAAACTGTTTTCAGTAATGACTTTTTAATTAATAACATTGGTGTTATTCTGAGTCTGTTGGGTATATATTATGAATTAATCAAATAATTACATTGGTGTCTAAAGAACTCAAATTTTGGGGTTGTTTGGAGAGAGATTCAGACTGAAGTTTGGTAAGGTTAAGTTAAAAAATTCTGAAGCATCCATATGAACTCATGATATATGTTTTCTTAAAAAGTATTTCCCAGCTCTGTCCACCAAAAAGGCCTAAAACCAATGACCAAGCCAGTAGCAATAGCATCTCTAGTGCTCAGATTATGGACTCTAAATGCCTTTGCTCACTAAAAGGAATCAAGATTCTTTGGAGAAATGGGTGTTTCAGAGTTTGGGGCAGGGAATTTATAAGATGACCCTGGAATATCTTGCAATTGCAAAAAACTGAACTGCTTTCAAAGACTGGTCGATTTATGTCGAAAAGACTAGGAGCTAATTTGAAAAGCTCCCACTCAACAAAAATGGAAAAATGTGTGAACAATTTGAATAAAACTACAATGGGTTGAACAACTTAAAATGTATATATGTATGCACACATATATGTATGTGTGTATATATATATGTACCTTTATGTATATGTGTATGTGTGTGTGTATGTGTATCATAAAGTGTGTGAAAGTGTTAGTCGCTCAGTCATGTTTGACTCTGAGACCCCATGGATTGTAGACTACCAGGCTCTCTGCCTGTGGAATTCTCCAGGTAAGAATATTGGAGTGGGTTGCCATTCCTTCTCCAGGGGATCTTCCCTAACCAGGGGTTGAACCTGGGTCTCCTGCATTTCAGACAGATTCTTTACTGTCTGAGCTACCAGGGAAACTCCATATATATCAGGAGTTTATATTGGTACTTGAAAAACTCCGTTATATTTGAGGATAGTAGGGAACAAACTCATCATTTTGAAAACCTAAATAATCATTATTCTGCATTTTCTGTAAGAACTGTAATACTTAAAAGAAACCAAAGAGTTGATGAAAATTTCTGTTTATAACACTATTCTATTAAAGAAGTAATGATAAAATTAGAATTCACTAAAATCCCTGACAAATTAATGGATCTGGGCAATCATTGCCAATGGATAGTATCTTTAGAAAATGATAGAGGTATAAGAGTCGGACACAACTGAGCGACTTCACTTTCACTTTTCACTTTCATGCATTGGAGAAGGAAATGGCAACCCACTCCAGTATTCTTGCCTGGAGAATCCCAGCAATGGTGGAGCCTGGTGGGCTGCCGTCTATGGGGTCGCACAGAGTAGGACATGACTGAAGCGACTTAGCAGCAGCAGTAGCAGCAGCATGATGGATGTACACTGCTTTTTGTTTGATTTTATTTTATTGGCATAAAGGTATTGATATTTTGGAGAGGGTGGCTGGTATGCAAATTTTGGAGAGGGTAAACTTGTATATTTGCCATATATCCCACTTCTAAATCTGGATATGGAGTCAGCTTCCTGAGCACCACTTGGGAAAACTAATCAGCCTAAAGCAGTGCTTGTAGACATGAACTCTGGAACTCAGCTTTCTGGGTCTAAATCCCAACTTTGCAACTTGCTAACTGTGTAAGCTCAGGCAAGTGCCTTCGCCTCTCTGTGCTTTTGTTTCCTCATGCTGTATAAATCTTTGATAAATGTTACAGAAATGTTACTGATATGGGAAGTGGTGCTGAAAGTGTTCATTTTAATTAAGAGGTCTTTTATCAGTACAGTAAGTTATTTTTCAGGGCTTCCTAGGTGATGCAGTAGTAAAGAATCCACCTGCCATTGCTGGAGACACAGGAGTCAGTCAGTTCAGTTGCTCAGTCGTGTCCGACTCTCCGCGACCCCATGAATCACAGCACGCCAGGCCTCCCTGTCCATCACCAACTCCCGGAGTTCACTCAAACTCATGTCCACAGAGTCGGTGATGCCATCCAGCCATCTCATTCTCCGTCGTCCCCTTCTCCTCCCGCCCCTAACCTTTCCTAGAATCAGAGTCTTTTCCAGTGAGTCAACTCGTCGCATGAGGTGGCCAAAGTATTGGAGTTTCAGCTTTAGCATCAGTCCTTCCAATGAACACCCAGGATCGATCTCCCCTAGAATGGACTGGTTGGATCTCCTTGCAGTACAAGGGACTCTCAAGAGTCTTCTCCAGCACCACAGTTCAAAAGCATCAATTCTTCGGCGATCAGCTTTCTTCACAGTCCAACTCTCACATCCATACATGACCAAGGGAAAGACCATAGCCTTGACTAGACGGACCTTTGTTGGCAAAGTAATGTTTCTGCTTTTTAATATACTATCAAGGTTGGTCATAACTTTCCTTCCAAGGAGTAAGGGTCTTTTAATTTCATGGCTGCAATCAGCATCTGCAGTGATTTGGGAGCCCAAAAAATAAAGTCTGACACTGTTTCCACTGTTTTTCCATCTATTTCCCATGAAGTGATGGGACCAGATGCCATGATCTTAGTTTTCTGAATGTTGAGCTTCAAGCCAACCTTTTCACTCTCCTCTTTCACTTTCATCAAGAGGCTCTTTAGTTCTTCTTCACTTTCTGCCATAAGGGTGGTGCCATCTGCATATCTGAGATTATTGATATTTCTCCCAGCAATCTTGATTCCAGCTTGTGCTTCTTCCAGCCCAGCGTTCCTCATGATGTACTCTGCATATAAGTTAAATAAGCAAGGTGACAATATACAGCCTTGACGCACTCCTTTTCCTATTTGGAACCAGTCGGTTGTTCCATGTCCAGGAGACCTGGGTTCAATCCCTGGGTCGGGAAGATCTGCATCTGCCAGAGTAGGAAACAGCAACCTGCTCTAGTATTCTTGCCTGGAAAATTTTGTGGACAGAGGAGCCTGGCAGATTACAGTCCACAAGGTTGCAAAGAGTCAGATGCAACTGAGCATACACACATACACACTAGTTTTCAGTATTGAAAGACAGAGGTTTTTAAACTTTAATGTGCATTAGAATCAAACTACTGCACACTTCTCATCTCACATGATAGCAAAGTAATGCTCAAAATTCTCCAAGCCAGGATTCAATAGTACTTGAACTGTGAACTTTCAGATATTCAAGCTGGATTCAAAAAAGGAAGAGAAAACAGAGATCAAATTGCCAACATCCGTTGGATCATCGAGAAAGCAAGAGTTCCAGAAAAACATCTGCTTTATTGACTATACCAAAGCCTTTGATCGTGTGGATCACAACAAACTGTGGAAAATTCTTAAAGTGATGGGAATACCAGACCACCTTACCTGCATCCTGAGAAAACTATATGCAGGTTAGGAAGCAACAGTTAGAACTGGACATGGAACAACAGACTGGTTCCAAATCAGGCTATATTGTCATCCTGCTTATTTAACTTATATACAGAGTACATCATGTGGAATGCTGGACTGGCTGAAGCACAAGCTGGAATCAAGATTGCCAGGAGAAATACCAATAACCTAGATACATGGATGACACCACCCTTAATGGAAGAAAGCAAAGAGGAACTAAAGAGCCTCTTGATGAAAGAGAAGAGTGAAAAAGTTGGCTTAAAACTCAACATTCAGAAAACTAAGATCATGGCATCTGGTTCCATCACTTCATGGCAAATAGATGGGGAAACACTGGAAACAGTGACAGGCTTTATTTTTCTGGGCTCCAAAATCACTGCAGGTGGTGACTGCAGCCATGAAATAAAAAGATGCTTGCTCTTTGGAAGAAAAGCTATGACCAACCTAGAGAGCATATTAAAAAGCAGAGATATTACCAACAAATGTAATGTCTTTACTTTACCAACAAAGGTCTGTCTAGTCAAAGCTGTGGTTTTTCCAGTAGTCATGTATGTGACAGTTGGACTATAAAGAAAGCTGAGCACTGAAGAATTGATGCTTTTGAGCTGCAATGTTGGAGAAGACCTTTGAGAGTACCTTGGACTGCAAGGAGATCCACCCAGTCCATCCTAATGGAAATCAATCTTGACTATTCATTGGAAGGACTGATGCTGAAGCTGAGACTCCAATAGTTTGGCCATCTGATTCAAAGAACTAACTCATTAGAAAAGACTCATGCTGGGAAAGATTGAAAGCAAGCAGGAGAAGGAGATGGCGAAGGATGAGACGGTTGGATGGCATCACCAACTCAATGGACATGAGTTTGAGCAAGCTGTAGGAGTTGGTGATAGACAGGGAAGCCTGTAGTGCTGCAGTCCATGGGGTTGCAAAGTGTTCGACACGATTGAGGGATTGAACTGAACTGAACTGAACTTTGCATTAGAATCACCTGGAATCCTTAATAAAGTATTTATTACTGAACCTCATCTCCCTCCCCACCCCAGAGTTTTAAATTCAGTGTGTCTAGTGGGGAGCCCGAAATGTTGCAACTCTAACAGTTTCTTTAATAATGATGATGCTGGTCTGGGGACCTCACTTTGGGAAGTCCTTCATAAATAATTCCCTTATTCTGCTGTTGTCAGTCTCAAAGAAAAAAAGGAAAAATAAACAGCATTACTTAAAACAATATTTTAAAAGAATAATTTGCTAACCCTGACTTCATGTAACAGAAAGTCATATTCTGCCCCAAACTGAGAGTTTGAGTTTGCTTCTCTTGGATTTTATGACTGAATGAAAGAACTTTGCTTATGGGGTAAAAATTACATACCAGCTGCAGATTATTTTTCCCATTCTTTTTTTTTTTAATAAAAAAATTCAGTGTAGCCAGACAATTTCTCACCTACTCACTCCATCTAAAACAAGACACCATCTGTTATGTATCCACTTAATCAGTACTGTGACAAATTGAAGCATACTCAGGCCTCTGATACCATATACCACTCACCAGGAGTTTCTGACTAGACCTGTGGAAGGTCCTGATCAGAGGCTGAGAAGACAGCTGACCATTATACTGCAGCTGGAGACAATCAGAGGAGATGCCCCCAAGGACTCCTACCAAATAAGTAGGGTCAAGCAGCCTGGCCAGGATGATGCTTGGAAAATGAGTTACCTGGGGCCTGGGAGGATTCTGAGTTTGATTTACTTTTCCAGAAGGTTATGTTATCTTTCAAAAGTGAGTCTCTTTTCTCTTTGTGTCCACTGAACATGAAGTAGGAACGTTGAGAGTTTTCAGCATGTCCCTAGTCTGTGTCTATGCTATCACTGGGGTGCTGGCTTGCAGACAAAATGCCTCTATGCATGAGACAGAAGGTCTAATTTCTTCTCCTGCTGGTCTGAGGTGACCTGTAGACTGAAGCCAGACAATCCACACCGCTTCAGAACTCTCCTCCAGCAGCTGCAAAGGTCTCTCATCTCTTTGCTAACAACCCCTTTGAGTTCAAGAGCAGAGAAAGCAGGCAGGCATTTGAAATGAGAAGAAAAAAAATCAGCCAGAGAAAAGGAATCAGATGAAAAGCGATGTTATAAGAAGAGAAAAAATGGAGTTGAAATTTGGAGACTGCAGTTAGGGGCAATGAGGTTAGCAACTGAAGTTTTAAGAAATAATGTAGGTGATTTTTTTTTTTTTTAATATGGGACATAGAGGATGCGGGCTTCTCCAGGTGGAGCAGTGGTTTAAAAAAATCCATCTGTCAATGCAGGAGATAAAAGAGACACAGGTTCAATCCTTGAGTTGGGAAGACCCCCTGAAGGAGAAAATGGCAACCCATTCCTGTATTCTTGCCTGGAAAATTCCATGGACAGAGGAGCCTGGTGTGCTACAGTCCTTGGGTCAAACATGAGTGAGCAATGAGCACACGTGCACACACATAGAGGATGAAGAGTAAATGTAAGACACAGAACAGAAAAAAATATGCAAATGATAGCTATAACTTTAAAAGGAATTTTAAGGTTTCATGATCATTTTGGTATCTTCAAGTATTAAGCCATTACAAAGTAAAAATAGTGTATTAACTTTAAATGGCTCCATGAAGGGGTTTTCCACCATTCCAATTTCCACATATAATATTAGAGAAAGATGAAAAAAAATGCTTAGTTTTTTAGTGAATAGTGTATATGGAACAAAATTCCAAAGCCTTTAGAAATATATTTCTACAATGCAAAAGATAAATTATTTATTTAAGAAATAAGTAGGAAATAAGAAGTCTTTGAAATGTTCTTAGCTCTTTTCTTTTTTCTTTCACTCAGCAAGTATTTATGAGAATCTGCTTTGGATCAGGCATTCTTTCAAGGAATTGGAGATTCAGCAGTGAACAAAAGTAAAGAAGTAAAGTCTCCACTTTCAACTTTCATTAATCAAGAGAATATCCTGAAAATTTTGTTGTAATACAGAGTTGAGGAACCAAACCCAAGATTCTGATCCAATAAATTTGAGAAAAGGCCTAGAAATCTATCAGTTCAGTTCAGTTCAGTTCAATCAGTGAGTCCTGTCTGACTCTTTGTGACCCCATGGACTGCAGCATGCCAGGCCTCCCTGTCCATCACTAACTCCTGGAGTTTACTCAAACTCATGTCCATCATGTTGGTGATGCCATCCAACCATCTCATCCTTTGTCATCCCCTTCTCCTCCTGCCTTCAATCTTTCCAAGCATCAGAGGCTTCAGTGAGTCAGTTTTTCACATCAGGTGGCCAAAGTATCGGAGTTTCAGCTTCAACATCAGTCCTTCCAAGGAATATTAAGGAATAATGTCCTTTAGGATGGACTGGTTGGATCTCCTTGCAGTTCAAAGGACTCTCAAGAGTCTTCAACATCTCAGTTCAAAAGCATCAATTCTTCGGTGCTTAGGTTTCTTTATAGTCCAACTCTCACATCCATATATGACTACTGGAAAAACCATATCTTTACCTAGATGGACCTTTGTTGGCAAAGTAATGCCTCTGCTTTTTAATATGCTGTCTTCAGTTCATTTGCTCAGTCATGTCTGACTCTTTGTGACCCCATGAATGTCACCAACTCCTGGAGTTTACCCAAATTCATGTCCATCAAGTCGGTGATGCTATCCAACCATCTCATCCTCTGTTGTCCCCTTCTCCTCCTGCCCTCAATCTTTCCCAGCATCAGGGTCTTTTCAAATGAGTCAGCTCTTCGCATGAGGTGGCCAAAGTATTGGAGTTTCAGCTTCAACATCAGTCCTTCCAATGAACACCCAGGACTGATCTCCTTTAGGATGGACTGGTTGGATCTCCTTGCAGTCCAAGGGACTCTCAAGAGTCTTCTCCAACACCACAGTTCAAAAGCATCAATTCTTCAGCACTCAGCTTTCTTTATAGTCCAACTCTCACATCCATACATGACCACTGGAGAAACCATAGCCTTGACTAGACAGACCTTTGTTGACAAAGTAATGTCTCTGCTTTTTAATATGCTGTCTAGGTTGGTCATAACTTTCCTTCCAAGGAGTAGTTCAGTTCAGTTCAATTCAGTCACTCAGTCGTGTCCGACTCTCTGCGACCCCATGAATCACAGCATGCCAGGCCTCCCTGTCCATCACCAACTCCCGGAGTTCACTCAAACTCATGTCCATAGAGTTGGTGATGCCATCCAGCCATCTCATTCTCTGTCATCCCCTTCTCCTCCCACCCCCAACCTTTCCCAGCATCAGAGTCTTTTCCAGTGAGTCAACTCGTCGCACGAGGTGGCCAAAGTATTGGAGTTTCAGCTTTAGCATCAGTCCCTCCAATGAACACCCAGGATTGATCTCCTCTAGAATGGACTGGTTGGATCTCCTTGCAGTCCAAGGGACTCTCAAGAGTCTTCTCCAGCACCACAGTTCAAAAGCATCAATTCTTCAGCGATCAGCCTTCTTCATAGTCTAACTCTTACATCCATATATGACCACGGGAAAAACCATAGCCTTGACTAGACGGACCTTTGTTGGCAACGTAATATCTCTGCTTTTTAATATACTATCTAGGCTGGTCATAACTTTCCTTCCAAGGAGTAAGCGTCTTTTAATTTTATACTATTAAATATAAATTTAGGTGATTCTGATGCAAAGAATACTCCCCATAAGATTCTCATTCACTCTTAAGGCATCAGCTGTTTCTCACATGACTCCTGAATCCATTAAGCTCTACCCCTGGGCTCCAAACCTGTCCATTCAAACTGTCTCCTGAACTTTTACACCTTGGCCTGAGGAAGTCAAATACTATATATAAAAGCAAAATTGAAATTACCTCTAAAATCCAAACCTACACTTCTTCCTATATTCCCTTTTCTAGGAACAGTATCACTTGGTAACCTCTAGTTAGAAAAGAATGAATTAGAAATCTATCCTAAAATCACACCTTTTCCTTAATTCCACCACAAGTCTAGTCTTGTTTTAGGTATTACCTCCTTATATATTCTTCGCTATGGCTTGTGCTTTAGGTTAGCTTTGTTAACCACCACTTCGACTATTTCCAGAATCTTCTCATTGTTTCTGAAAATCTGCCTCCCCAGTCAACTACTTGCTGTTTCCAGGCAATCTTTCTAAAATGGAAAACCAATCATGAAACTTACCTGCTGAATTTGTTAATGACTCAAAATTGCTCACAAACAAAATTCAAGTTTTATGAAAATGTAAACTTTAATTCATGATCTGGTGTCCTCTCCAGAAGTTTTCCTCCTTACAGAACCTCCTCCAACCTGCCAACTCCCTATACATCAAGCCATCACTCAACCATACTTTTCACGCTGCTGCCTTTGTTCTTGCTCCTCCATATGCCTAAAATGGCTTTCTTCATGTTCATAGCCACTCAATGAATGCCTATTCATTGTTCAATGCTCACATTACTGTAAAATTTCCTGAACACCCCACCATACCATCCCATTTCCCCAAGAAGGGACTTCCTTTCTTGGTGCCCCTTTATTATATGTTTCTGTCATGTGTTACCCCTTAGGACACATATGTCTTCATTTGTGTGTCTCACTTGAATGTGTCTGCAAACCTCCTGAGGACGTAGAGCTTATTTTGCTCTGTATTGGAAATTCGATCACAGTCTATGCCATCTTGAATGAATGAATGAGAATAAAAATGACTCTTCAAGAAATGTAACTGAAAGTTTTGTGACATGGCTTTTTTAATATCCTATAATTTGCTGTAGCACATTGTTTTTCTTTGCTTGTCCTATCATACCAAGTATAAATCAAAAATAAAGAATGGTGCTTCCTTTAGCTGGATAATATTTCAAGGTTAGTCATGTATCTTAAACAATTAAGTCTCTAATTAAGTTCCTTGTCTAAGTATCATACATCTTAGATCTTCATTTTGGGGCAGAAAAAGACTTTTTCAGCTCCTCAACTTCCTTCTTGCATATAAATTTTGATTTATACTGGTTTCAAGCTTTGTTTATGTTTAAGGAAAGAAACTGATTACTAGTCATATTTTGAAACAGTAGAGGAATGACTCAGATTTATGGGTTTTATCTAAACTATTTTCGCTGTGTCTGGATTCGGAGGGGATAGGGTCTGTTTTCTTTTGTACGAACAGACTCCAAGTACTTCTTAGTATGTTCTAGTGGGTCAGCTCTTGCTTTCTCTATTTCAGATACTATTTTTTTAAACCAACACCAATCGAGCCTTATGTATTCCAAGTCTTGTGTATTGCTTAAGAAACACAGGAGTGAGTTCACAACTAATCTTGTTAACAAACTAGTGAAGAGATAGTAATGTGTTACTTATTTGTCGCCGTGAATTTTTTTTTTTAAAACAATTGGGTCATTGCTTATTCAGTGTCCTGTTGTACATTGAATTGTTTTTTAATCAGTAGTGATAGGTTCATAATTTTCCATCTGTTACCCGACCAAGTTTCCATGAGGCTAATGTGAGGTATTTGGCAGATGATGATAACCCCACATTTCTGTGGTGCTTTATATTTGCAATACACTTTGCCATGCATAATCATTCTTATTTGATGCCCGGCAGTTTTATGAGAATAGACTGAAATTTACTGGCTGGTAAATGCTGGCACTGTCATGTGTGTCCTTGTAAGAATCACTTCCTAATCTGGGATAAGTGACACCCTTATACCCCCTCACCAAATCAATTTCCAGAACAGTATGCAGAGAAATGTTTAGAAAAGGAAAAAAAAAATTAGATTGTTTTCCTGTGTTCCTTTCCTCTTACATGTTTCTTTGTTCTGGCTGAAAAATAATGAGAGAGACAAAGCTTTACCTTCAGGTAAAAGTGTCTTTGAATGAATCTGTTAGAGATTCCAGATGCTTAAATGCACATTTAAAGCTGTAGCTAGAAAAAAAGCATTTGAAACAGAACTGTTTGCCCTTGATTTATTCCTCAAAATAATCCTCATGCTAAAAAAAACAAATAAATCCTGACAATTATCTGAATAAGACAAATGTGTCATGGTTAATTGTCAGTTGCAAGAAATATAATGGTGTAAATAGCACTTTAAGAAGATATTTGTCTTTTCTGTACTTTAAGGTTCAAAATTATGTCTCCTGATTTTTGAAGCAGCAATCTTGAGTTGTTTAAATTCAAGGACCTCATCTGTTTAGAGCTGAGAATTGCCAAGATATTAATACCTGCATTTTTATGACACATTCTAAAGTCAATAGGAAAGAGATTTCTGAATAAAAGCCTTAAAATTACCTTATGAATTATTAATTGCAGAGCATATTACCTTTGAATTATAAAAGCCCAGAAAAATGGAAAGGAGAATTGAAAAACATCAATCTCAGGTTCTTTAAAAATGTAATACCAATCATTTGAGCAGTGTACAAATCTTTTATTAAAGATAAAAAGGAGGTGATACGTTTTTTATTAACTGGAGGATATGTTCAATCCACATGATTAAAAATCTCATTACTAACTCAAGTCAGGAAAGTGATTTATTACTAAAACAGAAAGGGAGGCATTCGGTTGTCCACAGCAGCGTTTATCAGGAGTAGAGCTATCAGTTTGTATCTATTTTAGCATGCTTAATATATTTTAAAGGTGGCTTTGCCATCTGTTTGAAGAATTGAAGATATTTTTCTAAAGTTGGCAAGCTACCTTAGAGCAAAAACATTAGCTGTTTTTCATTTAGCTTAAAGTTTTAAGCTTTAGAAGTTAAGATTCATTCTGTGTTCTAATGAAGGTAAAGTTTTCCATTGTAAAGGGAAGAAATTACAGAGTCTAATATAGTTCTTTCCTCATTTTTTTAAAAAGTTTCTAGTCAGTAAATATTTATTATAAGAGGACAACATTTTTCAGGGGAAGGAGAGATAATGTAATGTTTGTTCGGTACTTGGAATGGCAGAGATGATTATTATTATCTTTCAGATACATTTGTTCCTGTTTGTTACCACTTTGTTTTTAAGAGTAATGTGATAATTGCTTTTTGAATGATTTCAGACTCCCTCAGGTCTTAATTCAATATCTAAGATATTACATTTAGAAAACCGTCCCTTATTATTAACCTAATTATTTGGTACTGAAGCTCATTTGTTCTTATCTATAAGATAATGAAATATCCCTGTAGATGTCAGGGAAGTAAATGAGGATTGATGTTGTCAGGGTGTGCCTCATGGCCATTGAGTAGAACCTGGAAGCTGGGCATGATTTGGCTTGATGGAACGAGAGCAGAATTTAGTGAAGGGAAAATGACACTAGCTTCTTTTTTGTTTCATTTTATTTAAAAAAAAATTTTATTCCAATATAGTTTATGATGTTGTGTTTCTGCTATACCAAGTGAATCACCTTTACATATACATGTATCCCCTCTTTTTTGGATTTCCTTCCCATTTAGGTCACCACAGAGGACTGAGTTTTCGCCTGCCAATGAAGGAGACTCAAGAGATGTGAATTTAATCCCTAGATTGGGAAGATCCCCTCGGGTAGGAAATGGCAACCCACTGTAGTACTCTTGCCTGGAAAATTCCGCGTACAGAGGAGCCTGGTGAGCTACAGTCCATGGATGTCAGACACGACTGAGGGCATACACATAGACACACACGCATAGAGTATTGAGTAGAGTTCTTAACATGCTCAGTTGAGGATGAGCTTGGTGTGTTGGGATCACAGTAAGAGAATGCCTTGGGGAGGAATGGTGGGTGAGGAGACAGCCTCAGTTTTTCGAGAGCTTTTAAGACTTGAGTTTGGTTTAGCTGAAACAACTCAGTTATGAAAGACTAATGATTGGATTGAAGTAACAGGAAGCCAGGGGAAGCTTTTAGAACAAAGAAGTGGTGGGAAGAGAAAACAAAGGTTGTTCAGTGGACTGGGACATTTAAGTCAGTCCAGTCAGACAGCCAGAAGGAAATGGTTCCATGAGCAGGAATTAATAAGGCCAGAGACAGTAGGAATTGAGAAATGAAGTTGATAAAAGTCATCTGAGTGAAGAACTTATTAGGTAACTCTGGTTTTCATGTTGTTTGCTTATGGTTAATTTAAAAATTCTGCCTTTTAAGTCTGAGAATTCTTAATTTTTTTCCTTCAGGTTTCTGTGCTTTGTCACTACTAGAAGGTCATTGTTGATTTCAGATGGTTATATCAGGACCACAGATCTTAGGAAACACATACCTTTCTCTTCATGTATTCCTTCATGCAGAATCAGACTTCAAACTCTTTCAGAGTTTCTGTTCTACCAGCAAAGATCATTTGACTCTGCTCATTCAGGCTAGGGACAGCTGAGATTGCATCTGTGTGTCCATTTTGAAATGATGCCTTCAGGGGTTGCTTATTTTAACTAACACTACGGGCATCTTGGTTTCAACGCTGCTTTGGAATTTGGGTTTCTAACTGTAAATATTAAACAACAACTACCATGATATAGGTTGCCAGTATCACAAAAGATAAAAAAGACTGAGAACATACCATTTTTTTCTCTCTCATTTAAAAAGAAAATTTTACTTAAGAATAGTTGCCATAGATATGCTCACATTGTCTAGTTTCTTGGCATTGATATGTGTGTATATCTTCTCTGACTTATATAGTGCTTTCTGAAAAAGAAAAGTCTACAGAGTCTCATGTCCTTCTATCTATATTTATACATTTGTGAGTGTATATATGTACTTTAAAAAGAAAGAAAAGAAAAAGTGTGCTTCAAATGCAAAATGCCTGTTACAAAGCATCATATTTCTTCAAGCTGTTTTGTCCCTTTGAGTATTTGAGTTTAGACAAATGCCTTTTCCCTGTTCCTTTTTTTTGAAGCTGGCACATTCTTGTTCAATGAAAACAAGGGAGCAAGGGATTATTCTAGCCATTGAAATAGAAATGGTGTTTGAATCTGACAGCTGGAGCTTGGGTGTGAGATATTGCAATTTTTGCTGTAGGGAAAGGAGATAAAATGAGGGTTTGAATTTCATAGCATAAGAGGTTACCTAAATAGCAGCTGTTAGGTATGAGATCCCTGTTGAAGATTAGAAAATGGTAAGGGTTAGGTATTCCTAAATCCAAAGAGTTGGAGATGGGAGTGGGGGGAGATGCATTGCTTTATTTGAAGTATTTTTTTTTTTTCCTTTTCTAACTCATGGCAATTGCTTTCTGGGTATAGAACTGCACATTCATAAATTCTGTTCACTTGCCGAGACTAAAAATACCTTCAGCCTTAGAGTTTTCATTTTGAAAGAGCTGAATAATATCCACAGATTACATGAGAGGGTACATATTTTGAAACTGCTGAAATTGTTAATAATATTTCAGTGGGATCAGTTGTGCATCTCAAGAGGGAATGTTGTAATGAGTTTGATTTCCAGCTGACAATAAAGTGATCTCTCTCTGAATAGCACTTAGTTGACAACTTTTTTATGCACTTATTATTCCCTTCTATTATAGATTTTTGAATATGTCCTATCTTTCCTGAAAGACAGATGCTTTCAGCATACATCTTTTTCCTTATTTTCCTTCTCCCCATCACACACCTTCTCTATGTTCTAAGGCAATGGACTCCTTTTAACTGCATAACATAAGTTGTTATCTCTCACTTCTGCGGTTGTAGAGTAGAAGTATAGAGAATGATGAAGCTTTTTCTGCCAGGACCCTCTCTCTTCCCTCAAGGTAACCTCTGCAATTAGTTGCTTGAATGTCATAGTGTAGTGAACATTGTGGTGGATCCTGAACATATCTATCAAATTATTAGTCTAAAGCAAGGCTTATCAAACTTTGTGATAACAGAAACCTCTTTAAAATTCTTGAGGACTTCCAAAGAACTTTTATTTAAGTGCTTATATCTATCAATAGTCACTGTATTAGGAATTAAAACAGAATAATGTAAAATGTATATTTATTAATTCATTTTAAACTAACAATAACAAATCTATTGCCTGTTAACATAAATAGCATATTATAACAAATATTCTGAAACAAAAAAAAATACCATTTTTTCTAAACAGTAATTCTCCAGATTTTCTTCTGTTATAAATTGTACTATTCTAATACTATTAAATTTTTGAGCCTTATTTTTTGGCCTATTATATGTTCTATCCTGGGGAATATTCCATGACTTAAAAGAATACATATTCTGTTGTTGGTGGGTGAGAATATCTGTACTATCAATGTCCATTAGGTCCTGTTGGTTTATAGTGTCATTCGAGTTCTGACATTTTGTTGATTTTCTCCCTAATGTTTCTACCCATTATTAAAAGTAAGATGATGAAGCCTCCAACTATCATTTTTGAATGGTCTATTTCTCCCTTCAGTTATGTGAGATTTGCTTCATATATTTTGGTGCTCTGTTGTTACATTTTGGAGCTCTGTTAGCTCTGTTTGGAGCTCTGTGTGTATGTATATATACATACCTATACATATATATATATATATATATTTATATGCACATATACATATCTTCTAAAATATTAAGTATTCCTGATAGATTGACCCTTTTATCAGGAACAAAAAGTCCTTTTTTTGTCTCTAGTTTTTTGCCTTAAAGTCTAATTAATTTCATGTTAGTATAACCACTACAACTGTCTTTTGGATACTGTTTACATAGTATACAATTTCCTATCTTTCTACTTTCAACCTATTTGTGTCATCAAAATAAAAAACGTGTCTGTCATAGACGGTCTGGAATTATCATTTCTCAATAGGATCTCTTGGCAAATGTCACTCCCTTTTTCCTGCCAGATCTCCAGTGCCTAGAATGTGACATATACATAGCAGTGACCCAATACGTATTTGTCAAATAAATAAATTTAACCTAATCTATCCAGAGAAACTTAAATTGTATTGTTTAATATTAAATAAAGTACAAAAACTCTACTACCACAGCTTCAGAAATCACATTCAACTAATTGTTAACAACCTATCATTTACTGGACTTCCCTGGTGGCTCAGATGGTAAAGAATCTACCTGCATTGCAGGAGACCCAAGTTCGATGTCTGGGTTGGGAAGATCCCCTGGAGGAGGGAATGTCAACCCACTTCAATTTTCTTGCCTGAGAGTCCCATGGACAGAGGAGCCTGGAGGACTACAGTACATGGGACTGCAAAGAGTTAAACATGGCCACACTCTGTTACTTACTAATTTTTAATGAATTCTAAAGAAGAACATCCAGAAAAGTATTTCGAAAATGACAAAGGAAGGATTTAAAAAAAATAATTATTTTTCCATAGAGCAACAAGAACACTGAAACAAATTGTCAAATCCACTTTCTCAGAACTCTGGAAATTAACCAAAGACAGTCAGTCAGAATGATTCATTCAAGGAAAATGGCTAAACCTTGGTAAGAACAGAGAGCTTAATATTGTTTTACCTTAACTATCCAGTCTTGCTCGTCCCAAATGAGTGGTAGCATTGAAAACCAGAGCCAAGGTCCTGAGGTGCAAACCTAAAGCCCAGCAAGCAGGCTGCAGGTGAGGAAGCGGAGTAACAGATAGGAATACTGCGGTGAGACCAGGGCTGAAACTAGAGGCCAGACTAGGATCTTGTAGGTCCTGATGAGTTTGGATTTATTTTGAGGTAATGAGGAAATATTGGAAGCTGTTGACTAGACAATATGATTAATGTGTTAATGAGATACTTTAAACTCTGCTCACTTTGGAGTGGTTCACAAACTTCAGCTTCCTCATTTTCTCACTTTTTCTCTCTCCTGAAGAAAGTTTCTCTTGTGTATTAAGATACCTTTGTTTCCAACTATGGATCTAATCTAAAGAACTAGGAAGCACCGCCCCCCGCCCCCGTGTGGTACATGAAAGGTTTTTAGTTGAGGGTTACAGAAGACTTCACTGTGCGTTTCATGTTCATGAAAAGAAATCCTGTTTTTAAAACACACTTAGAAAACAAGCCACACTCTTGGACTATCTTAAGCAGAGAAATAATTATTTACCAAATAGCAGTTTAGTTTATGAAAGACAGGAAGGAGAAGATTACTTCTCTCTCCTTCTGTTATTTACATTGAATAATAAGAAAAAGAACCAGTCCTGAAATATTTTATTGGTAGTCAGAAATTAAACAATGCCACTTCTTTATTATTTTCTGTATCCTTTGGTTAAAATACAAATTGAAAGCAATTCTTTCTTTTTATTTTAAAACCTCTCATTCTTGAACAAACTTGAAGAACTGGAATTGAACAGGGCCATGAAGAAGTTGTCAAATAAGCAAACTAATGTTAATCCTTAATAAGTCGTATCAAGTATTCCATCTACTTGTTCCAACTTGGGATTATTTCATCAACAGTTTGTTCAATGTTTCTAATTAATTTCTGGAAATATCCAAGTTTTACCTAACCTATAACTATCATCTCTTTTCAGTAAACAGTTTTGGAGACATGCCATTGCCATGTCTGGTAAGCCTACCTCCTGTGGTAGCCCCTGGTTCTCATATTTGAATACAATTATATTAGAGAGCACAGATTAATTTGTCTTACATATTCAGAGCTAGTTTGGGGAGAAAATGTGATGCAAATTTATGTAAATTGGAATACATGTTTATGTAAAACAACATGTGATTATGCATCCCTACATTTACAAGAAAAATTCTGCTAGTCTTCTCTTAAAGTAGAGAAAATACAAATATACTCACAATCCCAGTTTGGACTAGGATTCTTGCTAGAATGGTTTGTCTGGCATGTGGAAAGGCTCTCGTGTGCCATGGCATTGGTTAAGGATTCTGTGTTTCCTTTGCTGAAACATGGTTTTCAGCTTGAGTTTCAGAGGACGTTGCCAATTTTATCTCCCCTTCTCTGCTTTTCTTTATTTCTGTGATGAAAGATTTTGATTTCTACTAAGTAATTCAAAACGGTTTTGTGGGTTGTTACTCAATTTTATAAATAAACATACATTGGTTGAGGCCATTGCCTGTGCCTTTTTGTAATGAACTATTATAAAGAGGATGGCTTGTCCCTGATCTTTGGAGACACTCGCTCTGTTTGCCCTCTGTTCTTTTTTTTTTTTTTCTTTTGCAACACGTTGGAATAAAATTGCTTCATCCTGTTTGATGACGGTGGCCACATATATAATATTTTACCTGAGCAAGGGCACCATTGAGAATAAACAGGGTGTAATTATTAATTATGCCAGTTTTAAGGTTTAAACTAGTACTGTTCCAGGAAAATTGGGGCATGCAATTACCCTAACTGTGGCTAATTCTAAATAGTTTTTTTCTCTCTTTGGCAGCTTTATGTGACTGCTCCATTATATGGCCAATCCTAATTTTTTGATCTCCCAAGCCTCACAATTTTTATCAATCAGATGTTTTCTAGAATTCTCAGATAAAAAAATGTTATCTTTACCTATCAATTGTTTTAACTATTAGTTTAACTTCTCCCAAACAATTCTTTTTCACTGCTGTTTGGCTTGGTGAAGAGGTGGAGATTTTTTTTTTATTGGGTTTTATATTTCTGTTTTTCAGAGAGAGAAAGGGAGTAATTGAGACACAAGCTCCCATCCTTAAAAAACCTCAGGCATTGTTTCTTTTCTTCACAAGTTCTGTCAATTGCTTTCTTTTTAGGAGTTTGCATGTTGCCAAACTGAGGAAAATCTTACCTTCCAAGAAAGGCTTAAGGCTGAGATAGGCAAAAAGCACTGCAGGTTGCAATAACTAAATAGTGAGCTATTTTACTTGCTGAAGGTCATTCCATTCTACCAAATCTGATGATAGTTGAACTGAGACATCTTGAAAAAAGCAGAGACATCTTGAAATTTGTGAAGTTTCTTGGAAGAGGCCATCACCCTAGCAACCTAGGGGTTTAGGTTATAGAAAATTAAACATCTAGGACATGGAAGCAACCTAGATGTCCATCTGCAGATGAATGGATAAGAAAGCTTTGGTACATATACACAATGGAGTATTTCTCAGCCATCAAAAAGAATGCATTTGAATCAGTTTTAATGAGGTGGATGAAATTGGAGCCAATTATACAGAGTGAAGTAAGCCAGAAAGAAGAACATCAATACTGTATATTAACGCATATATATGGAATTTAGAAAAATGGTAACCTGAACCCTGTATAAGAGACTGCAAAAGAGACATAGGCATTTAGAACAGTTTTTGGGACTCTGTGGGAGAGGGTGAAGGTGGAATGATTGGGGAGAATGGAATTGTAGCATGTATATTATCATAAGTGACCAGTCCAGGTTCGACGCATAAATTTTCCTCTGTTCATTTCTTTGCATTTGTGCTTTTTTAATAAAATTCTTTTTTAGAAATTAAAAAAAAAGAAAATTAAACAAATTTTTGCAAAGTAAATTATTTTCCACTGTTGATCAAGTATGACAGGAAAAAAAATTTTTATAAATAAATCTCATATGGGAGAGAGAACATAGTGGGGACAGTTCCTATAGTTTTGAGAGAATATGAGATGGAGAATGGAGAAAATCTATACTGCTGAACAAGAGTCTGTGATTTCACAAATTAGTATTTTTGAAGCTTGGAGTTTTGCTAATATCAAAAGGGGGAGAGTGATCATTTTCTTCAGATAATACACTCAGAGTTTGGAGGACCAAGTGAGACATTAAATGGAATATTTTATATTATTTTTATTTTTTCAATAACAATAGCATTAAGATTTTAATTATTAGAACGTCTAGGGAAATGTCAATTTTTTTTTTTTTGGTAATTATTTTTTATTGGAGGCAAATTATTTTACAATATTATTTTGGTTGGTTTTGCCATACATTGACATGAATTCGCCCCGGGTTTACATAAGTTCCCCCTCCTGAACCCCCCTCCCACCTCCCTCCTCCCTTTATCCTCCCTCTGGGTCATCCCCGCATGCCAGCCCCGAGCATCCTATAATATGCATTGACCCTGAACTAGTGATTCGTTTCACATATGACAACATACGTGTTTCAATGCCATTCTCCCAAATCATCCCACCCTCACCCTCTCCCATAGAGTCCCAAAGACTGTTCTATACATGTGTGTCTCTTTTGCTGTCTCGTATACAGGGTTATCATTTGCATCTTTCTAAATTCCATATATATGCGTTAGTATACTGTATTGGTGTTTTTCTTTCTGGCTTGCTTCACTCTGTATAATAGGCTCCAGTTTCATCCACCTCATTAGAACTGATTCAAATGTAGAAAGCTTTGGTACATATACACAATGGAGTATTATTCAGCCATTAAATGGAATATTTTAGACATCACATCAACGTAAGTAATACTTTTATAATGCCATGTATCTACATGGTCACAATTAAATAAACATTAATTGAAAGACTATTAAGTGATTAAGTGAAAGTATCAGTGTTCAATTCCATTTTCTTCTAATTTTAGCAGATGGACATATTTTTAAATCTTGAATCTCCTAAAATACATTTATTTTAGAGAAAGCCAAATTAATCAATCTCAGGACCAGCAGCTTCCTCTTGGATGGTATTCTAGTCATGATATTCTGTTGCTTCATATCCTTTTTGGAGTAACGCAAAGTATGAGTAAATATAAAAAATGCCTCTTGAAGGAAAGCCTAATAATTCAATGAGTATATCCACATGAAGCTAGAACAATGGATGAGAACTGAATAAATATTTGGGAACATCCATACTGCTTATTTTTTCACAATGTATTGTTGAGAATTTCTGAAATGTAAATGATGGTTGCAAGTCACACACAATGTCTAAAATCAATAGATGATCACAAAATAACCATCAACGTTGCAGGGATTTTAACTTTATTGTCCTTAATTTCTATATGTAATATTAATTGATCTATAGTTAATTTCAGTTATAAATAATATTCACTTATATCCATTATTACACAGAACACTATATGTATATACATATATGTGTGTATGAATATATATTCATAGCATTTTCTATATATATGTGTATGTGTGTTTATATATATTTGCAACCCTAGCATTCTATTAATTATGAAGTTCACTTCAGTCTGTATCATCACATTTTTAGAGAACTTTCTGGATATCTTTACCCGTGTTAAAGGACCAAGGTAAAATTTATTCTAACCCTGCTATTCATCCTGTCTCTTTTTAAAATTTTTATAAAGGAAGCTGCATAATTAAAGGACAATAGTTGCATGGAAAGCAAATTACTGTTTCAGCAATGACTAAGGAAGTGTGTTACACACTCTGTGTATCCCCATTCTACTTCCTCCTTCATCTTTTCCAAGGCAAGGCTTTCTGCTAACTTCAATAGAATGTTTCTAGGGTTCAAAAACCTTAATAGAGACTCTTTCTTGTTCTTAATTTTGGGATTCTTTTATTCAAGACTGTCTGTAGAAAGAGAGAGACCTATGAATGGACACACCTGAGTCCATTTACTCACCAGCTTAAAGATGAACAAGAAGAAATAAAACAGTATTTCTGCCCCTGCAATCACCCGTATCTTCATGTATACTGCACTGGATATAGGAATCCAAGGAGAGCAGGAACATGGATTATTGCCTCTAAGGCAGAGTAATCATACATATTAGTAAAATGTAGCCCAACCAGTGCCTCAGGTGTCTACCAACCAGATTATCAGGTCTTTCTTTTTGGAGCAGGGGCCAGTGACAGATGCAAGTAGAAGAGCAGGCAATGCCCAGACCTCCATGGAAAAAAATGGAAGTGGTAGTTCCCTCTGATTTACCTATTGTTTATCTTATCATGCTAGTAGGTTTAAGGGATAATCTTGGTCTATGTTACCTGTTCTTCAGGACAACTAGAAGTCTTTGAAAATTCTGATGTAACGTATAAGCAATGCCATTGATGTGGGTTCTTGAGAGTAAGATGACCTTAAAATCTGTATCACACAAACAAAATATTCAAGAAAATTTACCCCACTGTTGACAAGCTTCCAAAGGAGAGAGATATTCAGAGGAGAACAGCTCCTCACTCCTCTTAATTCTCTTGGCTGATCACTATCCCCTAACCTATTTTGTATCTTCTTTCAGTACAAGGAACCAAATAACTGGTATACATTATGGCATCGGGTATGTTAGTCATTTAAGCCATTGTTAATTGTAAAATACATTACAGTATTGTAGTGACAAATGAAATTCTAGCAATGAGTATCACTCCTTATGGGCCTCCCCTGTCTTTTTTGTGTGCTTACATGTGTGTGCAGATGTGCACACATGCATACTTACTCACATGACAAAGACAATGCTTTCTGTATAATACTATTCCTCTTTTATGCAGTATGACTTGTGTATGTCAAAGATAGCATCCTATCTGAATTGCAGAAGCTCATGGAAATACTGATGTCCAATAAACATAACCAAGAAGAAAAATGAGTAACTTAGAAACTATAGACCAAATAAAGACTGATCTATTTTGGATAAATAGTTGAGTAGTAGCCTGTGTTTGGAACTCTAACGTATGGCCTAATTTAATTTTTCAAAGTCTCAATCTAAGTAGAGTTATAACCTTGATCAGTCCATCAGTTAGTTAGTGAAAACTAACATTTATCAGTGAAGAAGTGAAGTGAAGTTGCTCAGTCATGTCAGACTCTTTGCGACCCCATGGACTGTAGCCCACCAGGCTCCTCAGTTCCATGGAATTTTCCAGGCAAGAGTACTGGAGTGGGTTGCCATTTCCTTCTCCAGGGGATCTTCCTGAATCAGGGATTGTACCCACATCTCTTGAGTTTCCTGTATTGCAGGCAAATTCTTTATCAACTGAGCCATCAGGAAAGCTCTAATAGACATATGAAACCTGGTTGTTTTGAGGCATGGTTATCTGTTTGCAGGTTGGCCAGCTGATTAAATCTAAAAAGCAGCATCTTTTTTTTTTTAAATATAATTTTTCATGTAAATTTACAAATAAGTGTGTGTGCATAAATATATGTGTAGAGATGTTCTCAATTTAATCTCATACAATTCAACTCAAGATCTGTTTTTAAGAAACAATACATAATGCTGAATAAAACAAACATTATATTGTTAGAGTCTAAGAGAATATAATGTTGAACAGTTGCTAGGCACAATGGGACAGTCTTATTCTCTCCCAATTTATTAAAGTAATGCCACTTATTTTTAAACTGTGCCAACTATTTCAGATGACTTTGAATACTGACTTGGTAAATGCTTTACTGAAACAGTCATTAAGTTCTCCCACTCCTGAGGCAACCAAATTTTTATCTCTCAAGATGAAATAAAACTGATCTGAATGTTGCCCAAATCAGCATCTGAGAGGGAGGAGAAAGGTCACTCATGAATGGAGTCAAGTTCTGACGACTTTGCAAAAAAGGAAGCAAGTCAAATTGTAAGTCATGCACTGCTGATTTAACGTGTGGGAACAAGAAAGACAGGAAGACGCTTAGAATGCTAGAGAAAGCTCTGTGCCTGCCAGTGTCATAAAATTCCCTTTGTAATTTAAGAAACAAAGTCAAACTGTTGGAAATGATTCAGATTTGGCTGCAATAACTTTCTATTCATACATCCTAAGGGGTTATCAGTGACTCTTTCCAGATTGGCATGATTTTGTAGCAACAGTTTTCCCTTATGAATTGTAAATTGATCACCTGGACTGGACAGTTAGGCAAATTCTTCAGTTTGGGAATATCTGGCTCTGTGTGTAGAAGAGTGGTGGGACTAGAGCTTAAGGGTGTTCTGGCCTGGAAGGATAACGAAAAGGTGCTGCCAAGGCAGTTTATTCTTGGTGTTTGACTATTTATCTCCTCCCTGTTCTTGCCATTAACTTTTAACACTTGGGGCTGTCATCTCCCTCTACTTCAGTCCCTACTTGCTGTCTACTGCTGAACTTATTTTTAAACAGATTTTGCAAATGCACAGTGACAAAAGGAGGACTGAATCCCCACATAACTTATGTGTTTGCTTCTTGGAATCCTCAGAAAAGGCTGGAGTGTCAGACAACCATACTTATAAAATTTGAGATTGCCAGTGTCACTGTCATGAGAGTACAGTCCTGGATCCTCAAAGAGAATTGATTCATAATACCCCTAGCCATGGGCTTCCCAGGTGGTGCAGTGGTAAAGAATCTGCCTGCCAGTGCTAGAGACTCAAGAGAATTGGGTTTGATCCCTGGGCTGGGAAGATCTCCTGGAGGAGGAAGTAGCAACCTACCCCATAACAGTATTCTTGCCTGAAAAATCCCATGGACAGAGGAGCCTGGGGAGCTACAGACCAGGGGGTCGCAAAGAGTCAGACATGACTGCGTTCACACACATACACCTAAATATAACTTGTATTCACTCTAGTTCCCATACCTCATCTCTTCTTTTGTACCTATTGGCTCTTTGACTCTAGGATAACCCAAGACTTTAAGTATTTTCTTTGTGCAGTTGTGCCTTTTCATGGCAGCTACCTAACTGTCTCACTGTGCCCATGACCCCTCATCTGCTTTAGTCTAGAAACTAGTATGGTTAACCTGTTCTTACTTTTTTTAAGTTTAACCCCCCTACTCCACTCCTGTTTTAGATTTTTTTTTAAGTTATCTTTTAGTAATAAAAGCTTCTTCCTGTGCTATCTCATCACATAGCTATAACAGAGTACTGATTATACTTCTAGAATCCCTAGAAAATAGCTCATACTTTAATTTTTTGATATATTTGAGTGAAAGGGTTCTAAAATGAGGAAGAATAACTGAGTGCTAATTTTAAGGTTGGGGGCGGGAGGAGAAGGGGACGACGGAGAATGAGATGGCTGGATGGCATCACCGCCTCTGTGGACATGAGTTTGAGTGAACTCCGGGAGTTGGTGATGGACAGGGAGGCCTGGTGTGCTGTGATTCATGGGGTCGCAGAGAGTCGGACACGACTGAGTGACTGAACTGAATTGAACTGAATTTAAAGATTTTGTTTCTCTTTGTTAGTTTTATCCTATGATGAGAAAGCATGAAGAAATGGGCTCTTGTCCATTCATTTACTGACCCCATAGACGGCAGCCCACCAGGCTCCCCCGTTGCTGGGATTCTTCAGGCAAGAACACTGGAGTGGGTTGCCATTTCCTTCTCCACATACATATCTTTACTGATTATCTATTACATTTATGTTTCAGGCACTATTTGAATAAGATTTTTAGTCTTTTTTTTAAAACAAGAAAGAATGTCTTGGCTATCAATGTGATAAGACATTGAAATTAAGAAGAGAAAGCAAATAGGGTCTAAGTTATAGTAATTTTCAAGAAAGGATGATGCAGTAGAAACAAATTAGGTAATTAGTTAAGTATATTTTTGTACAACTGTATACTGGAATATAGTATGTTATCATTATACTAAAAGAGCAAGACTCCAAAGAGGTTAAGAGAAAGCAATATTTTCCTTTTTCTCTATGTAAGCTAGTTTCCCCCTATCCCTTGGATGAAATCCAGGAGTAGTTCATAATTTTTATGGTCACATTCTGATAATAAAATATCCTTAATTCACTTTTTAGTGGCAATCTAATTTTAATAATTGAAATAACCATTTCCACAGTCAAAACTCAACTACATTTAAAGACGCTTCTCTTTTGACATGCTGACTCTAGAGATTTCTGGTGGGAAATTTCAGTGTGGTCTGCTCTCTCCTTCTTCAACATTCCTCCTCCCATCTCCTAAGCCAAGACTTCTCAAATCCATCCGGGATTTGGGGAAGAGAGAAGTGAGGAGCAGAAATTACTTTATAGGTATTTTTATGATTTGGCATTGACATACTTTGAGATTAGTCGACGTTCAAAGCAGTCTCTTTTTTGTAACTTGTTTGGTGTTCATTGGATGTTGACCCTGGGGATCTCTGGGTAGTGTAGTTCTCAGATATGGGCACAGCAGTATCCTCCCAGCTCCTACCCCAATGGTACCTCTCACAGCTTCTTATCGTGGAGATCCCACCAAGAGATCTCTCGCCCAGTTCCTTCCTGCAGTATCCACTTGGGCCTCTGTGTGTCCTTACCACAGCATGCAGAATGTTGCTCCCACTGTTACCTTTTTTACCTCTGGACACAAACTTCTGCATTTATTCTTCTTAGGTGAGGCTCAAACAACAGTCCCTGTGCTCATTCACATTTCAGGAAATACGTATCAAATGTTCCAAGGTCCTTTCAAAGCCCTCTCACTTATTGTGATAGAAGGGACACCTCTTTTCCCTTGCTTTAGGAGGAAGATAACCTAGAACTCAGCAGCTTTCCCCAATAAAATGTTCTCTTCTGGACTCTTTAACCTAGTTCTTTTTATATCTTTGTATAAAGTGCATATTCATCTCTAAATGGAACTGGTGGACAATTTGTTTTTCCTCCCTATGCTTTGCTATATTTTTCAAGTTTTCCTCAAATAAATATCTATCTTTCAATATCCCCCAAATAAAGATTAATTAACATGAGTGCTGCATATTTTACATTCACTTGCACAAAGGCAAATATTAGCAGTTACTCACTATAAGAGATGTGATAACTTTACCTATTCATCTGACACAATCATATGAATTATGTCTTGCTTTTTAAAAAGTTTTAATATGATCCTAATGCTGCATGTTATTTGATCAATGATATATTTTTAAAGTATTATAATTATTAATTGGAAAATGGGATGAGATTTATTTTTCCTCAATTTTATAGTAGAATGAAAATCATTCTGGTTGAAATTTCTCTTTGGAAATTTTGAGAATGCTCTCATAAAAGAGTAAAGTATTTGGAACCTCTAATTCTACTCTCCTTTGATTGAACAAGGGGGAATTCTGTAGCAATTACCTTATGAATTCTGAGGATCACATTTGGGAGGCATGATTACAAAGATTGGGATAAGAATTTTATAAAACCTCTAGAAGGCATTGATTGATAAGTAAGAGACCTGCCATTTGAGATCTGTGTGAGAGGAGTATGTCTCGGATGTACAATTTCAGAGTGGGATGAGGGTGTATAAGGATGAGTAACTGATTGCCCAATTGCCTTCAGTCTCTTTCCCTTTTAGGGGCCTGTGTTATCTTAAGAGTATTATAGCTGACAGCTAGCATAAAAACAGGTCATCATTTACAAATGATTTCACAATCACTCATGTAACCAGGATTATTTCTAATAAAAAAAGCTTCTGTTGGCAAATTCAAACAGAAAACAAGTCATTAGAAAATATTTAATAAAATAATCACTTTAAAAGAGTACTCCAAAGAAAAATATGGAGAAATCTCTGATGATTTTCCTGGGAAATTGTGTGCAGAGATCTAAGACTACCCAGAACAATTTATAATTTTAGTTAACAATAAAATTTTAATCTACTATGTGGTTTATCTCTTTTTTTGGGGTGGGGTGTTAGTTCTAAAAGGTCTTGTAGGTCTTCATAGAACTGTTCAACTTCGGCTTCTTCAGCATTACTGGTTGGGACATAGACTTGGATTACTGTAATATTGAATGGTTTGCATTGGAAACGAACAGAAATCATTCTGTCATTTTTAAGATTGCATCCAAGTACGGAATTTCGGACTCTTTTGTTGACCATGATGGCTACTCCATTTCTTCTAAGGGATTCCTGCCCACAGTAGTAGATATAATGGTCATCTGAGTTAAATTCACCCATTCCAGTCCATTTCAGTTCACTGATTCCTAGAATGTCTACATTCACTCTTGTCATCTCCTGTCTGACCACTTCCAATTTGCCTTGATTCATGGACATAACACTCCAGGTTCCTATGCAATATCGCTCTTTACAGCATTGGACCTTGCTTCTATCACCAGTCACATCCACAACTGGGTATTTGTTTAGCTTTGGCTCCATTCTTTCATTCTTTCTGGAGTTATTTCTCCACTGATCTCCAGTAGCATACTGGGCACTCACTGACCTGGGGAACTCCTCATTCAGTGTCCTATCATTTTGCCCTTTGATAATGTTCATGGGGTTCTCAAGGCAAGTATACTGAAGTGGTTTGCCATTCCCTCCTCCAGCGGACCACATTCTGTCAGACCTCTCCACCATGACCCGTCCGTCTTGGGTGGCCCCACACGGCATGGCTTAGTTTCATTGAGTTAGACAAGAATGTGGTCCATGTGATCAGATCAACTAGTTTTCTGTGATTATGATTTAAGTGTGTCTGCCCTCTGATGCCCGCTCGCAATACCTACCGTCATATAAGATGTCCTTTTCATTATAGGGGACTGGAATGCAAAAGTAGGAAGTCAAGAAACACCTGGAGTAACAGGCAAATTTGGCCTTGGAGCACTAAATGAAGCAGGGCAAAGGCTAATAGAGTTTTGCAAAGAGAACACAGTGGTCATAGCAAACACCCTCTTCCAACAACAAAGAGAAGACCCGATACATGGACATCAATAGATTGTCAACACTGAAATCAGATTGATTATATTCTTTGCAGCCAAAGATGGAGAAGCTGTATACAGTTAGCAAAAACAAGACCAGGAGCTGACTGTGGCTCAGATCATGAACTCCATATTGCCAAATTCAGACTGAAATTGAAGAAAGTAGGGAAAACCACTAGACCATTCAGATATGACCAAATCAAATCCCTTATGATTATACAGTGGAAGTGAGAAATAGATTTAAGGGACTAGATCTGATAGAGTGCCTGATGAACTATGGATGGAGGTTCATGACATTGTACAGGAGACAGGGACCAAGACCATCAGCGTGGAAGAGAAATGCAAAAAGCAAAATGGCTGTCTGAGGAGGCCTTACAAATAGCTGTGAAAAGAAGAGAGGCGAAAAGCAAAGGAGAAAAGGAAAGATATAAGAATCTGAATGCAGAGTTCCAAAGAATAACAAGGAGAAATAAGAAAGCCTTCCTCAGCGATCAATGCAAATAAATAGAAGAAAACAACAGAATAGGAAAGACAAGAGATCTCTTCAAGAAAATTAGAGATACTAGGGAACATTTCATGCAAAAATAGGCTCAATAAAGGACAGAAATGGTATGGACCTAACAGAAGCAGAAGATATTAAGAAGAGGTGGCAAGAATACACAGACAAACTGTACAAAAAAGATCTTCATGACCAAGATAATCACAATGGTGTGAACACTCACCTGGAGCCAGACATCTTGGAATGTGAAGTCAAGTGGGCCTTAGAGTGCATCACTACGAACAAAGCTAGTGGAGGTGATGGAATTCCAATTGAGCTATTTCAAATCCTGAAAGATGATGCTGTGAAAGTGCTGCACTCAATATGCCAGCAAATTTGGAAAACTCAGCAGTGGCCACAGGACTGGAAAAGGTCAGTCTTCATTCC
Source organism: Moschus berezovskii (assembly GCF_049115385.1). NCBI lineage: Eukaryota > Metazoa > Chordata > Mammalia > Artiodactyla > Moschidae > Moschus > Moschus berezovskii. The sequence continues at coordinate 88,759,600 of NC_142461.1, read as the reverse complement.
AATCCCAAAGAAAGGGAATGCCAAAGAATGCTCAAACTACCGCACAATTGCACTCATCTCACACGCTCTTTTTTTTTTTTTATTGGAGGCTAATTATTTTACAATATTATATTGGTTGGTTTTGCCATAAATTGACATGAATCCACCCTGGGTGTACATGAGTTCCCCCTCCTGAACTCCCCTCCCACCTCCCTCCTCCCTTTATCCTCCCTCTGGGTCATCCCTGCACATCAGCCCCGAGCATCTTGTAACATTCTCCAAGCCAGGCTTCAGCAATATGTGAAGCGTGAACTCCCAGATGTTCAAGCAGGTTTTAGAAAAGGCACAGGCACCAGAGATCAAATTTCCAACATCCGCTGGATCATGGAGAAAGCAAGAGAGTTCCAGAAAAACATCTATTTCTTCTTCATTGACTATGCCAAAGCCTTTGACTGTGTGGATCACAATAAACTGTGGAAAATTCTGAAAGAGATGGGAATCCCAGACCACCTGACCTGCCTCTTGAGAAACCTGTATGCAGGTCAGGAAGCAACTGTTAGAACTGGACATGGAAAAACAGACTAGTTCCAAATAGGAAAAGGTGTACGTCAAGGTTGTATATTGTCACCCTGCTTATTTAACTTATATGCAGAGTACATCATGAGGAACGCTGGGCTGGAAGAAGCACCAGCTGGAATTAAGATTGCTGGGAGAAATATCAATAACCTCAGATATGCAGATGACACCATCTTTATGGCAGAAAGTGAAGAGGAACTCAAAAGCCTCTTGATGAAAGTGAAAGAGGAGAGTGAAAAGGTTGGCTTGAAGCTCAATATTCAGAAAACTAAGATCATGGCATCTGGTCCCATCAGTTCAGTTCAGTTCAGTCGCTCAGTCGTGTCCGACTCTCCGCGACCCCATGAATCACAGCACGCCAGGCCTCCCTGTCCATCACCGACTCCCGGAGTTCACTCAAACTCATGTCCACAGAGTCGGTGATGCCATCCAGCCATCTCATTCTCGGTCATCCCCTTCTCCTCCCGTCCCCAACCCTGCCCAGCATCAGAGTCTTTTCCCGTGAGTCAACTTGTCGCATGAGGTGGCCAAAGTATTGCAGTTTCAGCCCTAGCATCAGTCCTTCCAATGAACACCCAGGATCGATCTCCCTTAGAACGGACTGGTTGGATCTCCTTGCGGTACAAGGGACTCTCAAGAGTCTTCTCCAACACCACAGTTCAAAAGCATCAATTCTTAAGCGATCAGCTTTCTTCACAGTCCAACTCTCACATCCATCCCATCACTTCATGGTCCCATCACTTCATGGGAAATAGATGGGGAAACAGTGGAAACAGTGTCAGACTTTATTTTTTGGGGCTCCAAAATCACTGCGGATGCTGATTGCAGCCATGAAATTAAAAGACGCTTACTTCTTGGATGGAAAGTTATGACCAACTTAGAATATTAAAAAGCAGAGACATTACCTTGCCAGCCAAGGTTCATCTAGTCAAGGCTATGGTTTTTCCCGTGGTTGTGTATGGATGTGAGCGTTGGACTGTGAAGAAAGCTGATCGCCAAAGAATTGATGCTTTTGAACTGTGGTGCTGGATAAGACCCTTGAGAGTCCCTTGGACTGCAAGGAGATCCAACCAGTCCATTCTAAAGGAGATCAATCCTGGGTGTTCATTGGAAGGACTTATGCTAAAGCTGAAACTCCAATACTTTGGCCACCTCATGCGACGAGTTGACTCACTGGAAAAGACTCTGATGCTTGGAGGGATTGCGGGCAGGATGAGAAGGGGATGACAGACAATGAAATGGCTGGATGGCATCACCGACTTGATGGACATGAGTTTGAGTGAAGTCTGGGAGTTGGTTATTGACAGGGAGGTCTGGCATGCTGTGGTTCATGGGGTCGCAAAGAGTCGGACATGACTGAGCAACTGAACTGAACTGAACTGATATGTTTTATGTTTATTTTTGTCATTCAAACACACAAATCACTAAACTATGCAAAATTTTATCACAGAATCATTAGAATTTGGATATACCAAATATAATATCATTAAATGTTTTGCTCGTAATCACTTTTGTTTTTGGCTTATGTACAAGATAAATAGTTTTCAAACTATGAACCTTAAACCAGCATGATCATCATCTGGGAACTAGTTAGAACTGTAAATTCTAAGGTTCTATCCCAGATCTACTTAATTAGAAACTCTAGGAATAGAATCCAGAAATCTGTGTTTTAACAATCTGTCCCAGTGATTCTGACGAATCCTAAATATGAGAATCATTGAACTAGAAGAAACAGAGTTTAAAATGTGTATAGTAATTCACTCTGTCCTGGTAAAAGGACTTTGTCTGATTTTTGTGGATCTATCTAAGAAAAAGATATTCTTACCATAGAGGTGGAAGTAATTTATGAAAGATAAAAATAAATATGCATTAGTTATGCAGCAGTGCAGGTATTAGCAGATTTGTAGTATGTTGTATAATCCAGTGTTTTAAGTCTAAGAAACTCCCTTTATTTCAACTCTCTTCAGTTTCCAACTATTGTTAACAGCTGCTGATTTTCACCTCAAAGATCTGCTTCTTTGAGAACATTATGAATCTAGGTATGTTTTAATTACATTAAAACACATTAGGTGAGAAAAACATGTTTGAGGGAATGAATTAGTATACTGAGTTTATGATCACAATGTGAGAAAGCAACATGATTACAGATAAATATTAAAAGGAGTAGAGGAAAATGTCTAGAACTTGTCTCCTTCAGAGAATCTGTTTCTGGGACAAGACATCTAATCAGGCTAGTAACTTAACCCAAGGAAAAGAAAGATGCAAGATAAATGTGATCATCCCATATTATAACTTGTTGATCTTGTGTAGTTTGTTGTGTAGTATGTTGTTGTATAATTTGTTGTATATTACGTTGTTGTTTAGTTGCCCAGTCATGTCAGACTCTTTGTGACCGCATGGACTGCAGTGCACTCGGCCTCCCTCTCCCTCACCATCTCCCAGAGTTTGCTGGAGTTCATGTTCAATGCATCATTGATGCCGTCTCGACATTTCATCCTCTGATATCCTCTTTTCCTGCCCTTGATCTTTCCCAGCACAGGGAAATGAAAACATGTGTCTCATCATAAATTCCAAACACAATGTTAAAGATCTGAGAAAGGAAAATATGGGAACTGAAATAATATAAAATAAGAAATATAAAAGAAAAAAGTTATATAATGGGTACAACATTCTGGTGTTCTATAGCAGTATAAAAAGTATAAATTTGTTAAGAGAGGCTCAGAAAACAAAGGTAGATCTTGAAGATAAATTCATGGAAAAACCACCTCACAGCTGACCATAATCCTCCAACCATCTTTCTGTTTTTCACCTCATGACTCCTGGTGTTCTGCTGTTCAAAATCAAGCCTAAGGGAAATGTGTGGCACTCAGTAGATATATATCTGTGGCTGATTGAGCTGCTTGAGAGGATGGAGGTTCTTGAGGTCCCAGGCAAGAATCAGGTTATCTCTGGGCCCCTAGTCCCCTGAGGAGATGCATGTTTTTAGGATGGTTTGGTGGGTCCTCTCCATATCCCCAAGGCCCTTAGGAGAACTGTTTGGCAAGTTAGAATAATACAAAATGGTAACATTGATCAAGTTGGAGTGATCTTTGTAACAGCCTCCCTCATTCCTCACTGTCATCAAAGGTGAAGAAGTACATACAGGACAAGAAATACTGAGAATTTTGTAGAATTCTCAGATGGTCAGGAAGGGTATTACTGCTGTGTCTGAGAAGGTTCTAGATTTTGTCCACTGGGCTGTACTACCACATGTCAGACCTTCTCCAGTTTATTTGTTCATATTAGAAGTTCTTGGCCAGAAGAAGGATATATTGTCAGTAATAAGCAGGAGAGTTTGTGTAGGAAATGGCAATCCATTCCAGTATTCTTCTCCTGGAAAATTCCATGGACAGAGGAGCTTGGTGTAGTGAGCTATAGTCTATGGGGTCACAAAGAGTCAGACACGACTGAGTGACTGAACACACATGCACACAAACAGGAGAGTTAGGCACCATAGAAACTGTGCATACAAGATAGTTTGGAGCTTCGGAAAATGGTATAAAATTTATTTGCACGGAGTATCTTCAGAGTAGGGTGATGGAAGCAGCACTGGAAAATTTCAGTTCAGTTCATTCGCTCAGTTGTGTCTGACTCTTTGAGACCCCATGAATCACAGCACGCCAGGCCTCTGTCCATCACCAGCTCTCGGAGTTCACCCAAGCCATGTCCATTGAGTCGATGATGCCATCCAACCATCTCATCCTCTGTTGTCCCCTTCTTCTCCTGCCCTCAATCTTTCCCAGCATCAGCGTCTTTCCCAATGAGTCAGCTCTTCACATCAAGTGGCCAAAGTATTGGAGTTTCAGCTTCAACATCAGTCCTTTCAATGAATACCCAGGACTGATCTCCTTTAGGATGGACTGGTTGGATCTCCTTGCAGTCCAACAGACTCTCAAGAGTCTTCTCCAACACAGTTCAAAAGCATCAATTCTTCGACACTCAGCCTTTATAGTCCAACTCTCATATCCATACATGGCCACTGGAAAAACCATAGCTTTGACTAGATGGACCTTTGTGGACAAAGTAATGTCTCTGCTTTTTAATACGCTGTCTAGGTTGCTCGTAACTTTCCTTCCAAGGAGTAAGCATCTTAATTTCATGGCTGCAATCACCATCTGCAGTCATTTTGGAGCCCAGAAAAATAAAGTCAGCCATTGTTTCCACTGTTTCCCCATCTATTTGCCATGAAGTGATGGGACCAGATGCCATGATCTTAGTTTTCTGAATGTCGAGTTTTAAGCCAACTTTTTCACTCTCCTCTTTAACTTTCATCAAGAGGCTCTTTAGTTCTTCTTCACTTTCTGCCATAAGGGTGGTGTCATCTGCATATCTGAGGTTATTGATATTTCTCCCAGCAATCTGGATTCCAGCTTGTGCTTTCTCCAGCCCAGCGTTTCTCATGATGTACTCTGCATATAATTTAAGGTGTCACCCATATAAGCAGGGTGACACAGCCTTGACATACTCCTTTTCCTATTTGGAACCAGTCTGTTGTTCCATGTCCAGTTCTAACTGTTGCTTCCTTACTTGCACACAGCTTTCTCAAGAGGCAGGTCAGATGGTCTGGTATTCCCATCTCTGTCAGAATTTTCCAGAGTTTATTGTGATCCACACAGTCAAAGGCTTTGTCATAGTCAAAAAAGCAGAAACGGATGTTTTTCTTAAACTCTTGCTTTTTCCATGATCCAGCAGATGTTGGCAATTTGATCTCTGGTTCCTCTGTCTTTTCTAAATCCAGCTTGAAGTGAAGTGAAGTCACTCAGTCGTGTCCAACTCTTTGCGACCCCATGGACTGTTGCCTACCAGGCTCCTCCGTCCGTGGGATTCTCCAGGCAAGAGTGTTGGAGTGGGTTGCCATTTCCTTCTCCAGGGATCTTCCCAACCCAGGGATCGAACCTGGGTCTCCCGTATTGGAGGCAGACACTTTAACCTCTGAGCCACCAGGGAAGCTTCAAATCCAGCTTGAATATCTGGAAATTCACTGTTCGCACATCGATGAAGCCTAGCTTGGAGAATTTTAAGCATTACTTTACTAGCATGTGAGATGAGTCCAATAGTGTGGTAATTTGAGCATTCTTTGGCATTGCCTTTCTTTGGGATTGGAATGCAAACTGACCTTTTCCAGTCCTGTGGCCACTGCTGAGTTTTCCAAATTTGCTGACATATTGAATGCAGCACTTTCACAGCGTCATCTTTCAGGATTTGAAATAGCTCTAACTGGAATTCCATCACCTCCACTAGCTTTGTTCGTAGTGATGCTCTCTAAGGCCCACTTGACTTCACATTCCAAGATGTCTGGCTCTAGGTGAGTGATCACACCATCGTGATTATCTGGGTTGTGAAGATCTTTTTTGTACAGTTCTGTGTATTCTTGCCATCTCTTAATATCTTCTGCTTCTGTTAGGTTCATACCATTTCTGTCCTTTATCGAGCCCATCTTTGCATGAAATGTTCCCTTGATATCTCTAATTTTCTTGAAGATTTAATGAGGATTATATATATAATACTATAAAGAAAGTACAAAAGGCTGGATGACTGAACTATTATATTTTTAATCCAGAGTGAGCCAGATTCAGGAATTTGAGACTGTATATGTATACAGTCTCCATATAACTTGACAAATTCTGCCGCTTGTACAGGGAATGGATTTTCTTCGGTGTGCCCAAAAATTGCTGCTTGGCAGAGTTTTTCTGTGGAGCCAAGTGGAAAAAAGCTCCTTTTGTTATTATTATTATTTTTGCTTTCCCACATAGAATCAATTTGTGGATTGCATAAACCACAGGATATAATTCCACTATTTCAGCCAGAAACTTTCCCATCTGACCAAGACAATTGCAAATATGCTAAACTTGCTTTAATGAAAAGTCATTCTTTACATAGCTTACATCGACATAAGATGACAAGTCACTCACCAGATAAAAGCTTCTTTGTTTGAATCAAACAATAAGCCAGCTCTTCCACAAAAAAAAAAAAAAAAAAACCTGCCATTCTATTCTGAACTGAATGCATTTTCAACTAATGCTGTATTCAGGATCAAAACCAAAGGAGGCCCATCTGCTAGGAAGGCCAAAAGCTCATTTTGTGGTGTGTCAGTCCAGTCTGTTATAGAAATGGTCACTCTAAAACTGTTTGCAATTTAAAAGTGCACACTGAGAATTATGTTAACCTCTATTGACCGACTTTTGTTAAATGCGCCATTAAGAATCCAATTTACCCTGGCTTCCTCTAAAATGTTGTGCTCAGGGCATTCCAATAGGTACATTATGATGGTCAATTGTCATAGGCTAAAAGTCAGTACCTTGTTAGCTCAAATACACCAAGCATTTGTCCCTAATTTTAATAGGGGCCTCTCTTGCCCTGGAATTATGGGAGCACTGATGGAATATAACCTTATAAGATGATTTGAGTGGTGTCAGGTTGGATCCACGGGAAAACACTGATTGAACAAGGCTAAGAGGCCCAGATAGTGAACTCTGACATCACTCTTCACCAGTGTGGTTCTGTCCCTTCTGCTGAGAGTGAAAATTTGCAGAGGTTAGAACCTGAGTGTCAAGTCAAAATGAGATGATGAATTAGGTCAATTACTACATGGTAGACATGCCAGTCACACTAATGCTTAGTAAATATAGCACACTTTTAATTGTGCTTACTGACATTCACATCTATTTTCTTTTGTCATTTAAATCATCACAGGATAATAAAGTTGTCCCTTTACTGATTAACTCTTACATGACTTCACATTGAATTCTGAAATGTAGTACTGCCCTGAGGATGGCTTCCTCTCCCATTTAGAGGGCAGATTTCCAGCAAGATCCACCAGCAGGATCCCAACCATGCCCATTCCAGAAAGGTCTTGACCTCATCTCTAGTCAGGCAGGCACAGAGTCACTCAGGCAGGAGCTACTTGGTCATTCTATCTCAGCCCCAGGACTAAGAGTAGTGGCTGTTACCTATAACTGTTATTCCTCTATTCTTTATATTTTTCTTTAACTCTTCCTAGACAATTCTTTATTCTTTTAATCTCCTGTTAATAATTCTTTATTTTAAATTTCTCTGTTCAAATTTCTGTTTGATTTCTATTTTCTGATTGGGTCAGGTATAATAAATCTTTTACTTTTCCTTGTCTCTGATTTAAACCATTATTGGGTATCAATAGGCCTCCTGAAATCTTACAAGGATAGGTAAATATAAATAAGAATCCCAACAAATTTAAGTATTTTTTAATTTACTGATCATCTATTTCTCTGTCCCAAACACAGATGTTTTGGAATTGTTGGCCTCACTGTGCATCAGGCACATGAATTTATGGTCAGTTACATCTCTGTTAAAAGGTAATTTAAATATACTTGGAAGGGAAAAGATGGAAGAGTAGAAGGACTTGACATGAAAACACTAGAATCACAACTAACTGCTGAACAATCATTGACAAAAAAAGACTGGAAGCTACCAATAAATATATCCTACACCCAGTGACAAAGGAGAAGGCATAGCTAGGTGATAGGAGGGCACTTTCACAATATATACCAAATCCCATACCCACTGGGTGGATGATCCACAAGCTAGAAAATAATTAAATTGCAGAGGTTCTCCCACAAGATTAAGAGTTCCAAGCCCCAAGTCAGGCCCCCAAGCCCAGGAGCCTGGCACTGGGAGGAGCAGACCCAGAGCATTTGGCTTTGAAGCCCAACAGGTTGATTACAGGAGCCCAACTTTCACTGCTGTGAAAGCGCTGCACTCAATATGTCAGAAAATTTGGAAAACTCAGTACTGGCCACAGGACTGAAAAAGACCAGTTTTCATTCCAATCCCAAAGAAAGGCAGTGCCAAAGAATGCTCAAACTACCACACAATTGCACTCATCTCACACACTAGTAAAGTCATGCTCAAAATTCTCCAAGCTAGGCTTCAGCAATAAGTGAACCATGAACTTCCAGATGTTCAAGCTGGTTTTAGAAAAGGCAGAGGAACCAGAGATCAAATTGCCAACATCTGCTGGATCATGGAAAAAGCAAGAAAGTTCCAGAAAAACATCTATTTCTGATTTATTGATTATGCCAAAGCCTTTGACTGTGTGGATCACAATAAACTGTGGAAAATTCTGAAAGAGATGGGAATACCAGATCACCTGACCTTCCTCCTGAGAAACCTATATGCAGGTCAGAAAGCAACAGTTAGAACTGGACATGGAACAACAGACTACTTCCAAATAGGAAAAGGAGTGCGTCAAGGCTGTATACTGTCACCCTGCTTATTTAACTTATATGCAGAGTACATCATGAGGGACGCTGGGCTGGATGAAGCACAAGCTGGAATCAGGATTCCTGGGAGAAATATCAGTAACCTCAGATATGCAGATGACACCACCTTTATGGGAGAAAGTGAAGAAGAACTAAAAAGCCTCTTGATGAAAGTGAAAGAGGAGAGTGAAAAAGTTGGCTTAAAGTTCAACATTCAGAAAACTAAGATCATGGCATGTGGTCCCATCACTTCATGGCAAATAGATGGGGAAACAGTGGAAACAGTGGCTGACTATCTTTTTGGGCTCCAAAACCACTGCAGCTGATGATTGCCACCATGAAATTCAAAGACACTTACTCCTTGGAAGGAAAGTTATGACCAACCTAGAGAGCATATTAAAAAGCAGAGACATTACTTTGTCCACAAAGGTCCATCTAGTCAAAGCTATGGTTTTTCCAGTGTTCATGTATGGATGTGAGAGTTGGACTGTGAAGAAAGCTGAGCACTGAAAAATTGATGCTTTTGAACTGTGGTGTTGGAGAAGACTCTTGAGAGTCCCTTGGACTGCAAGGAGATCCAACCAGTCCATCCTAAAGGAGATCAGTCCTGGGTGTTCATTGGAAGGACTGATGCTAAAGCTCAAACTCCAATACTTTGGCCACCTGATGCAAAGAGCTGACTCATTTGAAAAGACACGATGCTGGGAAAGATTGAGGGCAGGAGGAGAAGGGGACATCAGAGGATGAGATGGTTTTGGTAAACTCTGGGAGTTGGTGATGGACAGGGAGGCCTGGGGTCACAAAAAGTCAGACATGACTGAGCAACTGAATTGATCAGGCCTAGGGGAAATAAGAGACTCGATTCTTGGAGAGTACACACTGAATCACTTTTCTGTACTCCTGAAACTAGTACAACATTGTAAATCAACTCTACCCCAATATAAATAAAAATTCTATTAAAAAATAAAAAGTTTTTTAAAAAATTACTGATAGCTATTAAAATAATTGAGAACTAAGTAGGATACTGTTTCAATAAGGCCATGTAGATTTTTAAAAAGTATCATACTTATTAAGGTTATTATTTAACTTTTATATTGCTAAACAGACCTAGTTTGAATGTATTAGGATCAATCAACGAATAAATCTTTTGTAATTTTATGGGTTGATGTTTATCCACAAGCATAAATCACCATTAACATTTAGAAAATGGTTATATGGATTAAAATTTGGTTTTGTTTTATGTGATCCCCAAAGTATGAGTTGTTTAGTAAATAAAATGTCATGAAAGATCTCTAATTAAAAATATGAAATACCATTCCCCATCCTACTCTTCTAAAAAACAAAAATACTAATATCCATGCTCAATTCATGCTTTTAATAAAGTGACTTTAGTTTACCAATGTGTAGTTCTATAATACGGTGGTTACTTTTAATCACTTTTAGATTTGCTTTCTAATTCATCTTTGCTCTTTGTTTGTGTATTTTTTTTCTGATGAAGGATAATTTCTTTCAGTTCAGTTCAGTTCAGTCGCTCAGTCGTGTCCGACTCTCTGCGACCCCATGAATCACAGCACGCCAGTTTTTCTCATTTTGAAATATAAATAATAGTTTGTTAGATTAAAAATATATGGTCATCCTATGAAGAATATTTGGTAGTGCTAAATCTTTAAATGGCCAAGGAAAGCAGTAAATATTAGTATATCTGAGATGCTATAAATAGTAACAAAACAATCAGCTCTTCTATAACACAACTTCATAACTGATGTACACAATGGAGTAACTGAGCCAATGGAAGTTTTTACAATTTAACATTTTCAATATAGCTCTGGTATTGACATTTATTTTAATTGTTTCACCATTAAAGATGACTAAACACAATACACATAACATATACTACACATTTATTGAAATATTAACTATCCTATGCTTATCACTATCTTCCACAGTTTGCATTCTATAGCTAAATAATTAGCTTAATCTTGTGTAATAAGTTTAAATTTTGGTCTCTCAAAATATATTTAATGTGTTATTATCTTTTGGTATAAAACAATAAAAAGGAAATCGTGGATCTCTATTTCTGTTTAAATCTCCAAATAGGATTTTCATTACAGCACAAATGAAAATGCCAGCTAAAGAAATGTAAAACTTAGATCTCTAGCTATTTGATCTGCCCTTATAGCCCTCCTACAAAACATTTTCATTACTATAAAGGTTAGGTAAGTAAGTGTGAATTCATTGACAATTGTTGGATAGGAAAAATCCGGAGCCATTTTCAACAGTAATAAGTGATGAGAGTTTCCTTTTCATTGCTGATTTCTTCATAATGTCTCTCAATACACCAGAAGAACTTTATCTGCTTTTTCTAATGTACTTTTGGGGTAGTACATCACACTGAATTACTTAGTCCAAGTGGTCACTGTTTAGCAACTGACAAGTAAGATTAGTAGTTGTATCTTTGTTAGAGTCTAGGTAATGGAAGTCATATTTGTGTGACAGTTGTGTCTGTTGAATTTCAGTAATATAATTGTTTATATGGAAGAAACAGAAGAGTGTTGAAAGTGAATAAGTGTTGAAAATGTTGAAAGACTTTAAATAGGAGCCTTTCTTCAGTCTCTTTCAAGTTTCAAATTATGGTGCTTACATAATTCTGTTTTCAGTTACTATATATAAGTCTCTTAAGAAACAGGGCAATGTTTAATTAACTATACTATAACTTCTTAGTGCTACTGTGACATGAAATTATTTTCATTGAGGCCTCTCTTGTCTCATGTTAACAGTTTCAAAGGGGACTTTTAGCTCTTGCCTTAATTATCAGTTCAGTTCAGTCACTAAGGCGTGTCCGACTCATTGCGACCCCATGAATCACAGAACGACAGGCCTCCCTGTCCATCACCAACTCCAGAGTTCACCCAAACTCATGTCCATCGAGTTAGTGATGCCATCCAACCATCTCATTCTCTGTCATCCCCTTCTCTTCCTGCCCCCATTCACTCCCAGCATCAGAGTCTTTTCCAGTGAGTCAACTCTTTGCATGAGGTGACCAAAGTATTGGAGTTTCAGCTTCAGCATCAGTCCTTCCAGTGAACACCCAGGACTGATCTCCTTTAGGATGGACTGGTTGGATCTCCTTGCAGTCCAAGGGACTCTCAGAGTCTTTTCCAACATCACAGTTCAAAAGCATCAATTCTCTGGCACTCAGCTTTCTTCACAGTCCAACTCTCACATCCATACATGAACACTGGAAAAACCATAGCCTTGACTAGATGGACCTTTGTTGGCAAAGTAATGTCTCTGCTTTTTAATATGCTATCTAGCTTGGTCATAATTTTCCTTCGAAGGAGTAAGCGTCTTCTAATTTCATGGCTGCAATCAGCATCTGCAGTGATTTTGGAGCCCAGAAAAATAAAGTCTGACACTGTTTCCACTGTTTCCCCATCTATTTGCCATGAAGTGATGTGACCAGATGCCATGATTCTTAGTTTTCTGAATGTTGAGCTCTAAGCTAACTTTTTCACTCTCCTTTTTCACTTTCATCAAGAGGCTTTTGAGTTCCTCTTTACTTTCTGCCATAAGGGTGGTGTCATCTGCATATCTGAGGTTATTGATATTTCTCCCGGCAATCTTGTTTCCAGCTTGTGCTTCTTCCAGCCCAGCGTTCCTCATGATGTACTCTCCATATAAGTTAAATAAGCAGCGTGACAACATACAGCCTTGATGTACTCCTTTTCCTATTTGGAACCAGTCTGCTGTTCCATGTCCAGTTCTAACTGTGGTTTCTTGACCTGCATACAGGTTTCTCAAGAGGCAGGTCAGGTGGTCTGGTATTCCCATCTCTTTCAGAATTTTTCACAGTTTATTGTGATCCACACAGTCAAAGGCTTTGGCATTGTCAATGAAGCAGAAATAGATGTTTTTCTGGAACTCTCTTGTTTTCTCCATGATCCAGCGGATGTTGGCAATTTGATCTCTGGTGCCTCTGCCTTTTCTAAAACCTGCTTGAATATCTGGGAGTTCACGGTTCATATATTGCTGAAGCCTGGCTTGGAGAATTTTGAGCATGACTTTACTAGGGTGGGAGATAAGTGCAATTGTGCGGTAGTTTGAGCATTCTTTGGCATTGCCTTTCTTTGGGATTGGAATGAAGACTGACCTTTTCTAGTCCTGTGGCCACTGCTGAGTTTGCCAAATTTGCTGGCATATTGAGTGCAGCACTTACACAGCATCATCTTTCAAGATTTGAAATAGCTCAACTGGAATTCCATCACCTCCACTAGCTTTGTTCGTAGTGATGCTCTCTAAGGCCCACTTGACTTCACATTCCAAGATGTCTGGCTCTAGGCCAGTGATCACGTTATCGTGACTATCTTGTTCGTGAAGATCTTTTTTGTACAGTTCTTCTGTGTATTCTTGCCACCTCTTCTTAATATCTTCTGCTTCTGTTAGGTCCATACCATTTCTGTCCTTTATCGAGCCCATCTTTGCATGAAATGTTCCCTTGGAATCTCTAATTTTCTTGAAGAGGTCTCTTGTTTTTCCTATTCTGTTGTTTTCCTCTATTTCTTTGCATTGATCACTGAGGAAGGCTTTCTTATCTCTCCTTGCTATTCTTTGGAACTCTGCATTCAGATGCTTATATCTTTCCTTTTCTCCTTTGCTTTTTGCTTCTCTTCTTTTCACAGCTATTTGTAAGGCCTCCTCAGACAGCCATTTTGCTTTTTTGCATTTCTTTTCCATGGGGATCGTCTTGGTCCCTGTCTCCTGTACAATGTCACGAACCTCCATCCAGAGTTCATCAGGCACTCTATCTATTAGATCTAGTCCCTTAAATCTATTTCTCACTTCCACTGTCTAATCATAAGGGATTTGATTGAGGTCATATCTGAATGGTCTAGTGGTTTTCCCTACTTTCTTCAATTTAAGTCTGAATTTGGCAATAAGGAGTTCATGATCTGAGCCACAGTCAGCTCCTGGTCTTGTTTTTGCTGACTGTATACAGCTTCTCCATCTTTGGTTGCAAAGAATATAATCAATCTGATTTCGGTGTTGACCATCTGGTGATGTCCATGCGTAGAGTCTTCTCTTGTGTTGTTGGAAGAGGGTGTTTGCTATGACCAGTGCGTTCTCTTGACAAAACTCTATTAGCCTTTGCCCTGCTTCATTCCGTGCTCCAAGGCCAAGTTTGCCTGTTACTCCAGGTGTTTCTTGACTTCCTACTTTTGCATTCAGTCCCCTATAATGAAAAGGACATCTTTTTTGGGTGTTAGTTCTTAAAGGTCTTGTAGGTCTTCATAGAACCGTTCAACTTCAGCTTCTTCAGCGTTACTGGTTGGGGCATAGGCCTGGATTACTGTAATATTGAATGGTTTGCCTTGGAAACAAACAGAAATCATTCTGTCGTTTTTAAGATTGCATCCAAGTACTGCATTTCGGACTCTTTTGTTGACCATGATGGCTACTCCATTTCTTCTAAGGGATTCCTGCCCACAGTAGTAGATATAATGGTCATCTGAGTTAAATTCAGCCATTTCAGTCCATTTTAATTCACTGATTCCTAGAATGTCTATGTTCACTCTTGCCATCTCCTGTTTGACCACTTCCAATTTGCCTTGATTCATGGACTTTACATTCCAGGTTCCTATGCAATATTACTCTTTACAGTATCAGACCTCGCTTCTATCACCAGTCACAGCCACAACTGGGTATTGGTTTTGCTTTTGCTCCATCCCTTCATTCCTTCTAGAGTTATTTCTCCACTGATCTCCAGTAGCATACTGGGCACCTACCGACCTGGGGAATTCCTCATTCAGTATCCTATCATTTTGCCCTTTGATACTGTTCATGGGGTTCTCAAGGCAAGTATACTGAAGTGGTTTGCCATTCCCTTCTCCAGTGGACCACATTTGACTGTGGTCCATATGATCAGATCAACTAGTCTGTCCTCTGATGCCCCCTCGCAATACCTACTGTCTTATTAGGGTTTCTCTTACCTTGGGTGTGGGATATCTCTTCACAGCTGCTCCAGGAAAGCGCAGCCGCTGCACCTTACCTTGGATGAGGGGTATCCCCTCAAGGCCGCCCCTCCTGACCTTGAACGTGGAGTAGCTCCTCTCGGCCCTCCTGCGCCTGCGCAGCCACCGCCTATTTGATGTGGAGTAGCTCCTCTCCGCCTCCCGCCCTGGCCTCATGCGTTGGGTAGCTCCTCATGGCCGCGCCTCTTTGCGTGGTCGGTTTCGCCGGGCCTGCGTCTCTCGCATCTGCGCCGCCGGGGCCGGCGTCTTAAGAGCCAGTAAATTTTCTAGGTGAACCAAGAAGTTATATCCCCTGTCCACACAGTGCTTCTTGAAGCCTAATAAAGAAAACCATTATTAAAAAAAAACAGCAAAATAGAAGCGTAGTGACTGTTTTAAGAAAAAGTTCAGGGACATTGAAAACACATATTGGATAAATGAACTAAACAAGAAATCATGGAAGTTTTCTTGAGAAAGTAGTATTACCTTGAATAATGGGACTACCTTTAGTGTGCTATAAGAAGGGACTGGTAGGCGGAGATAGAGACATTTTTTTTTTTAAACAGACAGGAATTCAGTTTATTTTGTGCAGAATATAAAGAGAATGATGGGAGATGAAATCAAAGATAAGACCAAATAGAGATATCTCTCTGAAAGAGGCCTAAAAAAATGTTTTTTAGAACTTTATCATCACTAAACAGTAATTATTAATATTTGATGCACATGATTTTAAAAAGAGCCAGAAAGGGGTGTAATCCAACTATCCAAAGAACATCTGTTGATATTAAAGAGAACTAATGAAGCTGACTCACTGGAAAAGAGTCTGATGCTAGGAGGGATTGAGGGTGGGAGGAGACGGGGACAACAGAGAATGAGATGGCTGGATTGCATCACCGACTCGATGGACATGAGTTTGAGTGAACTCCGGGAGTTGGTGATGGACAGGGAGGCCTGGCGTGCTGTGATTCATTGGGTCGCAAAGAGTCAGACACGACTGAGCGACTGAACTGAACTGAACTGAATGAAGCTACAAGTGGCTATTAAGAAAATTTCACATGATACAGAAGCAATAAAAAATGACAGCTTCCATTCTCAATTTATTCAAACTCCCTAAATTTAAACACCACTTAAAGTTTTGTTGAGTTTCTTCCAGGGTGAGGAATTGAAATATTTATCTATCTATATTTACCATTATAAATTATCCTATTCTCAATACTACTGTGCGTTTATATTTAGTATGTTATAATATATTTTAGGTATTGCCTATGTTAACACTCAGAATCATCTAATTCTTGTTAACAGGTTGCATATTACTCCATCATATGAATGTGCCGATAATGTATTGCCTCTCCATTTCAGACCTCTTCTATACTTCTTAGTGATGTTAGGCCTAGAACAAACCATGTTTTCTTTTCCATGTACTGCCCCACCTCTTTCCCTGACTCTGCCAATGGGGTAGTAAAAGGAGAACAGAATGCTGGAGGATGAAGTGTCCTCCCTGTTTTCTTCTATTGCTATATCCTTCTATTCCTATTCCTATTTGCTTTCTGTCCCATCTCTCTCTCCAACATCACTTCTGTCTTTTGATAGTAACAGTTAATTTCAGTTGCAGCAGTTGAGTTCACAGTTTCAGTTTGCCAGTACACCCAGAACCGACCCATTTCTACTCACTCAGAGACACAAGTAAAACTTCAGGCAGGTACTTCTTAGAAATTCAGGAAAGATCACATTATAATTTTGTGGGCTCTGGGCCCTTATGCCTTTGGAGATCGCTTCTACCATTAACAACTTTTTAAAACTATATTTTCTGATGGCATTAACAAAGAAAAATATATTACTGTTATTTATAAAAAATATTTCCATTAACCTAAAAATTCACTCATTTTAAAACAAATCAAAACATTTTCATGGTTCCCTGAAAGTATTTTGGGTCTAGGCACTGTGTCTACATTGCCTAATGGAAATGTGGTCATGGTTCTGTGTCTCAGATCTACAAGGTTCTTCCTCCTAGCTTAGAAGCACCAGTGTCAACCCAGAAGTGCTTCCTCCTCAGACCTCTAAGCCTCAGCTCCATGGATGCCCTTCCTCCAATTTGTTTTAAGAATTCTGACCTCTGTTGGCAGAGATCTCCACTGTTGGCTTACAGATAACCACCCTTTTGCTGTGTCTTCTCGTTGGTTCCTCTGTCTGTGTTGTCTGTGTCCTAACCCCTTTTAATAATGACACCAGTTATATTGGTTTAGGGCCCACCCTAACGATCCCATTTTAGCTTGCAGCTGCTGCTAAGTCACTTCAGTCGTGTCCGACTCTGTGTGACCCCATAGCCGGCCTCCCCCATCCCTGGGATTCTCCAGGCAAGAACACTGGAGTGGGTTGCCATTTCCTCCTCCAATGCATGAAAGTGAACAGTGAAAGTGAAGTCACTCAGTCGTGTCTGACTCTTAGCGACCTCATGGACTGCAGCCTACCAGGCTCCTCTGTCCATGGGATTTTCCAGGCAAGAGTACTGGAGTGGGGTGCCGTTGCCTTCTCCATAGCCCTTAAAATTTCCTATTGTCACATTCTAAGGTACTGGTGGTTAAGGCTTCAATATGTGAATTTTAGAGGAGGACACAATTCAACCCATAAAAAGTAGACTTGTCAACACTTATTAAACCAGACTATCAATAGGTACTTTTGTTATTTTTAGGTTTAGCCATTACAAACATATTTTATTGAACATTTTTGAATACACATTTGAAGTGGGTTACTGTTTCCTTCTCCAGAAGATCTTCCCAACCCAGGGATCGAACCTGGGTCTCCCACATTGCAGGCAGACGCTTTACCATCTGAGCCACCAAGGAAGCTCCTTATAAGTATAGCTTTTGCATTAATTTCTTAGGAGTGAAAGAGTAGGGTACCTTTGTTTTTAATTTATAGTTTTCATAACTATTGCCTTCTTGTATTCCTTAAAATTTCATATTCTTGCTTAAAATACATGGGTTTGCAAGCATTATCATCAAACTCTACATTTTGCTGATCTGATGTGTGAAATATGGTTGTACGTTGGTTTTGATTCTCATTTCTTTAATTATGAGCCAGGATATGCATTTGTGTTATATGTTTATTGTCTATTTAGATTTATTCTGAAGATTGCCTGTTTATACGTTTTGCTGGTTTTCCATTGAGAGTTTGCTTTCTCTAACTGATTTTTATGTCATAGATATCTGATTTCTTTAGCCATCCTCATATTTTCACATCAATTAGTTAACTTGTCATTATCTTTGGGTCTCAAGTTAGAAATAACCTTCAACATAAATTTTCCTGTGGTCTCTCCTACAGAAAGCTTGGATCAGGAAACCCCTCCTAAACATTGGGCTTGCTTATTTATCCATATTTAGAACTTATCAAACCTTTTTATACAGAATTAAAATTGCTTTTATTCTCTTGTCTTTCCACTGGGTTGTAATCTTAAGATCGGAGATCTTGATTTGTTTATTGAAGCAGTCCAGGTAATTAAAAGTGTCTGAATTTAAAAGGTATTTAGTAGAAACCTTTTTTCTTTTTTTGGCAGGAGGAAGGAAGGAAGGAGAAACAGTGAAAGTTCATAGTAAGCCATAATCCTTACAGTTTTGAATTTGGAAACCATTGATTCAAAAGTATTTGGAGATAGTCAGTTAACACTTTTCATATGTATAACTCCAGTTCTTGAATTTAACTGGCAGTTAATACACCAGTCGTGAGCAAAATGTAGTACTTTCCATCATAACGTGGATCATTTTTTGCTCAGAATTTTAAAAAGTATTTTGATTATTTTTAAGGTAGAGGCCATCTATGTTCCTCAAGGATATTTCATAATAGAGATTTGTTTACCTTCTCTTGTCAACAGAGACAATTCTGCATAGCACTTAAAAGCTTGGTTTTGGTCTTATTTCTACCATTTCTAGCTTTGTGACCCTGTCCATGTTATTTAAATGGTCTGGTCCATAGTCTCGCTATCTGTAAGGTAAGGATCATATTATTATCTGTTGCATAGCATTGCTGGGAGAATGAAAAGAGATGCCATCTATTAAACACTCGTAAAGCATCTGCCTACAATGTGGGAGACCTGGGTTTAATCCCTGGGTCAGGAAGATACTCTGCAGAAGGAAATGGCACTTCAGTACTCTTGCCTGGACTCCAATACTTTGGCCACCTCATGCGACAAGTTGACTCACTGGAAAAGACTCTGATGCTGGGAAAGGTTGGGGGCGGGAGGAGAAGGGGACAACAGAGAATGAGATGGCTGGATGGCATCACCGACTCTATGGACATGAGTTTGAGTGAACTCCGGGAGTTGGTGATGGACAGGGAGGCCTGGCGTGCTGTGATTCATGGGGTCGCGGAGAGTCGGACACGACTGAGCGACTGAACTGAACTGAACTGACTCTTGCCTGGAAAATGCCATCGATGGAGGATAGTGGTAGGCTACAGTCAATGGGGTCTCAAAGAGTTGGACACGCCTGAGTGACTTCACTTTCACTTTTCACAGTGTAAATAAGACACTAGATATCATTATTATTAATACTGTCTTCCTTTCACAGGAAGTTGGAGCTTCCTCAGAGTGCCGTGAATTGGAATATTTTCACTGACCTATCGCTTTTCTGGGATGGAAAGATAATGTATACTTTGATTGTTATGGATTAGTATGGACTACAATAGGAAGTTACGATGTGAAAAAGAAACCTGCCTATCAGTTTGTGATGGAACAGAGTTTAAGCTGTTATGTGTATGATCTCTGCCCTTATGCATCTGCTTGTACTCTTATATACATATGTGCATAACTGGCTTAGTAACCTCAGGAAATTTTGGTAGTTGAGACAGTTCTTTTCCCCCACTAAATATTCCTAAAATTTTGCTGTATATTTTATTTCTTTCCCCTTCTAGGATGGTCCTGATATTCATTTTAACTTTGTTTAAGCTATATAAAAAGGTTTGTGTAATGTGATACTCATGGAACTGTGCCTTGAGTCACCGTAGGATTGATTCTGGCTAAGTAGAAAAATGAAAGCAGAATTCTTAATTTGTTCTAGTGATGCTTGATTATTCTGGAGTCTATCTGAATGGAATGCAACTTTTTGTGGGCAGTTTTGTGGTTGAAAGAAGAGGCAGCTGCCTCAATGCTGAGATTTCAGAAGGTCCCAGAAGTGCCATTTCTCAGTATCTCTTCATAATCTGAATTAGAAGTCTATTTTGGGTGGGTAAATCTTTGCGTTTTTCACAGGTGACTCCAAGAAATTCAAGCACTGTGGAAAGAATAAGCCATTCTTATTTATTATCTTTTTGAAGTAGTTGCTTTCCTATTATTTTCTAATATAGAGGCTAATCTGGATATACCTCTCAAACAAACAGGTAAAGACCTAAGAATTTCAGAAGCCCATGTTTGGTACTCTAGGAGAGGGATTTAACGAAGTGAAGTTGTTAAATATATATAGATAGATATCTATATCCACATCTGTATCTATCTATATGTGTATATATACATATCTATTTATGTATCTATATGCCAATGCCCAGAGAAGGCAATGGCAAGCCACTCCAGTACTATTGCCTAGAAAATCCCATGGATGGAGGAGCCTGGTAGGCTGTAGTCCATGGGGTCGCTAAGCGTCGGACACGACTGAGCGACTTCACTTTCACTTTTCACTTTCACACATTGGAGAAGGAAATTGCAACCCACTCCAGTGTTCTTGCCTGGAGAATCCCAGGGATGGGGGAGCCTGGTGGGCTTCCGTCTATGGGGTCACACAGAGTCGGACACGACTGAAGTGACTTAGCAGCAGCAACAGCAGCAGCCAATGCCAGATATGAGTATAAGTTAATTCAACCTAATGTTTTAATTTTTAACCCACTGACTATTCTGTTCCTGCCTTGAGAGGAAAACATGTTTTATAGCATATATCAATTTCTACTTTTTCAAGTCTAAAATGCATTTTATTCTACTTATATCTGTTAATATGATTGTTTTTGATCTGAAAGTGAGTAGTGAAAGTGAAGTTGCTCAGTTGTGTCTGACTCTATGTGACCCCACAGACTGTATGACTCCACGATCCTCCATTGATGGGATTTTAGGCAAGAGTACTGAAGTGGATTGCCATTTCCATCTCCAGAGGATCTTCCTGACCCAGGGATCAAACCCAGGTCTCCCGCATTGTAGGCAGACGCTTTACCATCTGAGCCACCAGGGAAGTCCTTTTTTTGAGTTCAGTTTAGTTCAGTCACTCAGTTGTGTCCAACATTTTGCAACCCCAAGGACTGCAGCACTCTGGGCCTCCCTGTCCATTACCAACTACTGGAGTTTACCATAATTCATGTCCATTGAGCTGGTGATGCCTTCCAAATATCTCATTCTGTTATCCCCTTCTCCTCCCGCCTTCAATCTTTCCCAGCATCAGGGTCTTTTCAAATGAGTCAGTTCTTTGCATCAGGTGGCCAAAATATTAGAGTTTCAGATACAACATCAGTCCTTCCAATGAACACCCAGGACTGATCTCCATTAGGATGGACTGGTTGGATCTCCTAGGACTCAAAGGGGCTCTCAAGAGTCTTCTCCAACACCACAGTTCAAAAACATCAATTCTTCAGCAATCAGCTTTCTTTATAGTCCAACTCTCACATCCATACATGACTACTGGGAAAACCATAGCCTTGACTAGATGGACTTTTGTGGACAAAGTAATGTCTCTGCTTTTTAATAAGCTATCTAAGATGCTCACAACTTTTCTTCCAAGGAGTAAGCATCTTTTAATTTCATGGCTGCAATCACCATCTAATTTTGGATCCCCCCAAAAAAGTCAGCCACTGTTTCCACTGTTTCCCCATCTATTTGCCATGAAGTGATGGGACCAGATGCCATGATCTTAGTTTTCTGAATATTGAGCCTTAAGCCAACTTTTTCACTCTCTTCTTTCATTTTCATCAAGAGTCTCTTTAGTTCTTCTTCACTTTCTGCCATAACGGTGGTGTCTTCTGCATATCTGAGGTTACTGTTATTTCTCCTGGCAATCCTGATTCCAGCTTGTGCTTCCTCCAGCCCAGCATTTCTTATAATGTACTCTGCATATAAGTTAAATAAGCAGGTGACAATATACAGCCTTAATGTAACCCTTTCCCTATTTGGAACCAGTCTATTGTTCCATGTCCAGTTCTAACTGTTGCTTTTTGACCTGCATACAGATTCCTCAAGAGGCAGGTCAGGTGGTCTGGGATTCCAATCTCTTTCAGAATTTTCCAGAGTTTATTGTCATCCACATAGTGAAAGGCTTTGTCATAGTCAATAAAGCAGGAATAGATGTTTTTCTGGAACTCTCTTCCTTTTTGATGATCCAGCAGATGTTGGATATTTGATGTCTGGTTCCTCTGCCTTTTCTAAATCCAGCTTGAATGTCTGGAATTTCACGGTTCACCTGTTGTTGAAGACTGGCATGTAGAATTTTGAGCATTACTTTGCTAGCATGTGAAATGATTGCAATTGTGCATTAGTTTGAACATTCTTTGGCATTGCCTTTCTTGGGGATTGGAATGAAAACTATCATTTTCCAGTCCTGTGTCCACTGCTGAGTTTTCCAAATTTGCTGGCATATTGGGTACAGCACTTTCACAGCATCATCTTTTAGGATTTGAAATAGCTCAACTGGAATTCCATCACCTCCAGTATCTTTGTTCATGGTGATGCTTCCTAAGGCTCACTTGACTTCACATTCCAGGATGTCTGACTCTAGGTGAGTGATCACACCATTGTGATTATCTGGGTCATGAAGACCTTTTTTGTACAGTTCTTCTGTGTATTCTTGCCACCTCTTAATATCTTCTGCTTCTGTTAGGTCCATACCATTTCTGTCCTTTATCGAGCCCATCTTTGCATGAAATGTTCCCTTGGTATCTCTAATTTTCTTGAATAGATCTCTAGTCTTTCCTATTCTGTTGTTTTCCTCTATTGTTTGCACTGATCACTGAGGAAGGCTTTCTTATCTCTCCTTGCTATTCTTTGGAACTCTGCATTCACATGGGTATGTCTTTCCTTTTCTCCTTTGCTTTTCGCTTCTTTTCTTTTCTCAGCGATTTATAAGGCCTCTCTCAGACAGTCATTTTGCTTTTTTGCCTTTCTTTTTCTTGAGGATCGTCTTGATCCCTGTCTCCTGTACAGTGTCATGAACCTCTGTCCTTAGTTCTTCAGGCCCTCTATCAGATCTAGTCCCTTAAATCTATTTCCCACTTCCACTATATAATCATAAGGGATTTGATTTAGGTTATACCTGAATGGTGTAGTGGTTTTCCCTACTTTCTTCAATTTAAGTCTGAATTTGGCAATAAGGAATTCATGATCTGAGCCACAGTCAGCTCCCGGTCTTGTTTTCATTGACTGTATAGAGTTTCTTCATCTTTGGCTGTAAAGAATATAATCAATCTGATTTTGGTATTGACCATCTGGTGATATCTATGTGTAGAGTCTTCTCTTGTATTTTTGGAAGAGCGTGTTTGCTATGACCAGTGCATTTTCTTGGCACAACTCCATTAGCCTTTGCTCTACTTCATTCTGTATTCCAAAGCCAAATTTTCCTGTTACTCCAGGTGTTTCTTGAATTCCTACTTTTGCATTCCAGTCCCTTTAATGAAAAGGACATCTTTTTCTGATGCTAGTTCTAAATGTCTTGTAGATCTCTATAGGACCCTTCAACTTCAGCTTCTTCAGCATTATTGGTTGGGACATATACTTGGATTACCATGGTATTGAATGGTTTGCTTTGGAAATGAACAGAGATCATTCTGTCGTTTGTGAGATTGCATCCAACTACTGCATTTCAGACTCTTTTGTTGACTATGATGGATACTCCATTTCTTCTAAGGGATTCTTGCCCACAGTACTATATATAATGGTCATCTGAGTTAAATTCACCCATTCTAGTCCATTTTAGTTCGCTGATTCCTAAAATGTCAACGTTCACTCTTGCCATCTTCTGTTTGACCACTTCCAATTTGCCTTGATTCATGTTATAATTATAAAAGTTTTTAACTTTTTTATTACACTTTATAAGTTTTCTAAAAGTGTTAGCTACATACTTGCTTATTAAGTAAGAAAAAATAAGAAGACACCCATTAGATTTCTACCCACGCAAGGAATTGACCTGTAGCTGCCTAATTCCCTAGATCAATCATGAAGTAATCTGTACTCTAGAGAAATTTGAATGGAACAATATATAATTATTTAAAGACAATACAAATGACTGGATTTCAACCACAGCATCAATATAATCAGAAGGAGAGTTGATAAAATGCAAAGTAGATGTTACTTCAATGATTTTAGCTTAGCAAAATAAATGCTCAGAGAGAAACCAAATCATTTCAAACTTCAATTTAAAGAGAGAAAAGTCAAAACCTTTTACCAAACTTCATACAGGAATGAGTCAGAAAATTTCCACTCAATTCAGTAAACATTTATTCTGTCTGTACTGTCTATCTACGTGATACCACAGCATGCTGAAGATACATACAGTAAATCAAAGATTATGGAGAAAGTTTTTTATATAAATGAGCATGTCCAGAAGGATGTAAGACAAAATTATTGGAGGTTTACTCTGCAAGGTAAGATTATGGGTGATGGTTCTTCTCATTTTGCTTGTCTATTCTCAAGTTTATACTATGATATATATTTCTGTGTGTTCCGTGTGTGTGTTCCTTATGTGACTTGTATGACTTTGCTATCCACCTTTGGTCCTCATCCTCCTTTGCAACCTTTGTTTATGCTTCTTCTGTCTACAGTTCTTCTGTGCTACTAAGTAAGAGCATGTGTGTGGGGAGAGGGCATTTTATACAGCAGGTTTTTACCCCACTTCCTGTCCCTGTCCAATGCCCAACCACTGGTTGTCTACTGCTACTGCTGCTAAGTCACTTCAGTCGTGTCCGACTCTGTGTGACCCCATAGACAGAAGCCCACCAGGCTCCCCCGTCCCTGGGATTCTCCAGGCAAGAACACTGGAGTGGGTTGCCATTTCCTTCTCCAATGTGTGAAAGTGAAAAGTGAAGTCGCTCAGTCGTGTCGACCCTTAGCGACCCCACGGACTGCAGCCTACCAAGCTCCTCCATCCATGGGATTTTCCAGGCAAGAGTACTGGAGTGGCACTGTCATCTAAATACTACCTATTTCTAGCAGTCCCACACCTCTGTAAACTTCTCTGACCCTGAATTCTTAGACACTTGTCTCTTTCAATGATGGGCATTTTGTGATAAGGTGTGTCATACTGTTATTTGACTTAATGCCTCACCCTATATGGTACTTTACATTTCAAAGCAATTACACACAAATTATCTTAATTCCTTCTGTGAGGTAGTCTGGGTATATGTGGTCTCTAATTTTAGTGTGACTTAAGTTTCTAAGTGCAGACGAAGAGCATAGTGCTTTTGACTCTTTTTTTTAGTTTTATTTTATACTGGAGTATAGTTGATTTATAATGTTGTTTTAGTTTCAGGTGCACAGCAAAGTGATTCATATATATATATATATCCTTTTTTTTTTTCAGATTCTTTTCCCATTTAGAGTATTGCAGAATACTGAATAGTAGGTCCTTGTCAATTATTTATATTATATATATATATATTTGTATTTATATAAGAGATAAGCAGGACATTTGGGAA
This sequence comes from Moschus berezovskii, assembly GCF_049115385.1. Taxonomy (NCBI): domain Eukaryota; kingdom Metazoa; phylum Chordata; class Mammalia; order Artiodactyla; family Moschidae; genus Moschus; species Moschus berezovskii. The sequence goes on along the minus strand of NC_142461.1, from coordinate 88,734,111 downwards.
AAAAATCAGCATCTAGAAAGAGAAGACAACACTTTAATTAACCTGGAAGAGGAAGTTTACTAGAAGAATGACTGATTTATGGAGCAGGGTAGAAAGACAAAAACTCTCATTGGACTAGGAGAAAAGATCACAGAGGAAGAGAATGGTGTCATGAAATGTGATTTGGGGTTCTTTCTGTTTTTTTTATATTTCTGACATGAATGGGGAAAAGAAGAATTTCATAGAAACAAGGTGCGATTCAAGGTTTGCAAGATACTGATGAGTTGACATTTCTGATCATTGGTTATTTCCAAAGTGTATAGCATCCTAGCTAGCTGATCTAAGAGTGGTACAATTTCATGGTGCGCTTTGATGTTTCTGGCTGAGATAGTTGGAATGAGGGGCAGGGTGAACCCCTCACAAACTGAGTATCCAGGGGAAAGTGAAAGTTTTTCTTGTAGCGAAAGACTGCAATGAAGTAAACAATGATGACAATGAGCTAGGATACTAATGGGTAAAATAAACATATTGCACAATTGCTTCAATCTTTGTATATCATCTTTAAAAATACTCAAAATATTAGGCCTTTTGTCCACTTTAAAATTTTTATTCATTTATTTTGGTCATGCCATGAGGCATGCAGGATCTTAGTTCCCTGACTAGAGATTGAGCTATTTGAGATTGGGTTTTCTTTTATTGTTAAATTTTAAGAATTCTTTACAGATTCTTGATACAAGTTGCTTTTGAAATATTTGATTTGCAATATTTTGTTTCATTTTGTGGATTGTTTTTTGCATATTTTGCTGGCATCATTTGAAGCACTATAGTTATTCATTTTAATGAGGTTGAATTTTTCTATTTATTTCATTGCTTGCATTTTTGGTGTCACATCTAAGAAACCTGTTGGTTATGAGTTTTCTGATGTGTAAACTTGGTTATGCTATGAAGTGAAGTGAAGTCACTCAGTAGTGCCCGACTCTTTGCGATCCCATGGACTGTAGCCTACCAGGCTCCTCTGTCCATGGAATTCTCCAGGCAAGAGTACTGGAGTGTGTTGCCATAGTTCCCAGTTATTCAGTTAACACCAATCTAGATGTTACTGTGAAGCCATTTTGCTGATGTAATTAAAGTTCCTAAGCTTTAAGTAAGGGAGACTATTCACTTGGAAGACCTGAAGCAGGGCTGAAGCTTCCATGCTGCTGCTGCTGCTAAGTCACTTCAGTCGTGTCCGACTCTGTGCGACCCCATAGGCAGCAGCCCACCAGGCTCTGCCCTCCCTGGGATTCTCCAGGCAAGAACACTGTAGTGGGTTGGCATTTCCTTCTCCAATGCATGAAAGTGAAAAGTGAAAGTGAAGTCGTTCAGTCGTGTCCGACTCTTAGCGACCCCACGGACTACAGCCTACCAGGCTCCTCTGTCCATGGGATTTTCCAGGCAAGTGTACTGGAGTGGGTTGCCATTGCCTTCTCCGGAAGCTTCCACAGAGAGAAGTAATTATGGATGACAGTTTGGGCCTGTGTCGGTAGAGCTGCATTTTGCTCTTGCTCTTCTTTTCCTGCAGAGAAGGCAATGGCACCCCATTCCAGTACACTTGCCTGGAAAATCCCATGGACAGAGGAGCCTGATAGGCTGCAGTCCATGGGGTCGCTAAGAGTCGGACACGACTGAGCGAATTCACTTTCACTTTTCACTTTCATGCATTGGAGAAGGAAATGCCAACCCACTCCAGTGTTCTTGCCTAGAGAATCCCAGGGACTGGGGAGCCTAGTGGGCTGCCATCTACGGGGTTGCACAGAGTCGGATACGACTGAAGCGACTTAGCAGCAGCAGCAGCTTCCCTTCCTGATTGCCTCCCCTATGAATTCAGATACATGTTACCAGCCCTAATCATTGTGTAAGGCAATTCTTTTTTTAAAAAATAAAAACGACATAAACATCTGTATCTATATCTTGATATATATATATATATATATATATATACATATAGCTGTGCAAATGTATGTGTGTAGTAGATAGACATTTCTGTTGCTTCTGTTTCTCATTGAACCTTGAGGAATATGACTATGGTATTAAATCTTATCATAGGGTAGTGCTTCCATATCAATAAATTTTCCTTTTTCCGGTTTTATATCCTGCACCACTCCCTATCCCCTGCCCCCCAGCCTTCTCAGAATCTAATCCTATGTATACTTTCTCCATTTTTGCTGGGATATGCTGGTTAGGTCCTGCTGCAGCTGCTGCTGCTGCTAAGTCACTTCAGTCGTGTCCGACTCTGTGCGACCCCATAGACGGCAGCCCACCAGGCTCCGCCATCCCTGGGATTCTCCAGGCAAGAACACTGGAGTGGGTTGCCATTTCCTTCTCCAGTGCATGAAAGTGAAAAGTGAAAGTGAAGTCCTAGAGGTCTTTTATCATGCACTACTTTCTTCCTCCCCCTTGTCCTTTCTCCCTCTCCCCCTTCCTTGCCTTCTCCTCACTTGTCTTGCAAGATAAATACCTTTGTATGTTTATTAAGCAAGAGGGAACACACTGCTTTAACAGCAAGGAGAGACTACTTTTTGCAGGGGAGCCTGGGAATTCAAGATTTTTGAGTACATTAACCAGGATAGTTCCCTCCTAACTTTCAGATCAGAACCTGGATTATGGTGACCAGATTTTCATCTTCCCTGGAGCTCTGCTAACCTTCCACACTAGTTATGGGTTTAATACTCACCCTTCCTGCCTTTCAACTTTAGTTGATTTTCTCTTTACATTCTGCCAAAAATGTCTCCTAAATTTTGTGTCTGTGTGTGTGTGTGTTTAAGTTGGTAATCAGTCAACCTCAAACTTCCATTAGCCTGTTCAGTTAATTGACGATTTCCAGAAAGAGCCATCCAAAGCCATAGTCCTGAACCTCTCAGTTACATGAGCTAGTGTACCAACTAATGCACTTCCTTCTACTAGTATTTCATCCCAGTTATCATCTGTAATAATTTTAACAGTTGCACCACTATAGTATGCCACATTAGCTATCAATGTCTATTAGTGTCAGGGTTCTCATCTCCAGCCTGCTAGGAGATGATTCAGATCCAAAATCCCATTTTAGATTTTGTTTGTAAGGACCACAACAAACCCAAATTATCTTAGATTGGATACTTAAAACAGACTCTGAAGCAGAGATTTGTGTTGGGAGAACTTTCTGGAACAAGGCCAGTAAAGGAGTAAGAAGTAAGATGGAGCAGTGAGAGAAGTTGAGCTGCATTAGACAAAGACTTCTAATATGTCTATAGGGAGCACTATAGCTGGGGCAACATTTTAGAATTGTTCTGAATTTTATCCCATATTTTAATGGGGCCTAGTCTTGTTAGGCCATTATCAACCATAGTTTGGATAGGAGCTGTCTCTAAAGAGGATTTTCAATTTTGGACAAGGCTATTGCTTTCATTAGAAAGCAATTTCTGGGGAAGGACTTGGCTATGAACAACCAGCAGTTAATACTCCTAGAGGCTAAAGGAATGAATGACTTTCCTAAATGAAGGGGGAGCAGATTTGGGCAGCACACCACCTCATCTGCTCCAACACATCATCATCCACTCAACTTTCAGGCTCAAAACCTGGATTCTTTCTTCTCACATCCCACATCCAGTCCATCAGAGAGTTGGTTTGATGGCCTGAATTTTTTTAATAATCACCATTACCACTGCAAAAATACTGTCTGCCTACATTGTGGGAGACCTGGGTTTGATCCCTGGGTCAGGAAGATCCTCTGGAGAAGGAAATGGCAACCCACTCTAGTACTCTTGCCTGGAAAATCCCATGGATGGAAGAGCCTGGTAGGCTACAGTCCGTGGGGTCGCAAAGAGTTGGACACGACTGAGTGACTTCACCTATTTCCACTGCAAAAATCCATGTTATGTATTGTTTGCCTTTATCTGGACAATAGTCCTTCAGTGATTTTCCCTGGGTAGCCTCTTAGCATTCTGTACTCCATTTTCTTCAAAGCAGAGTGATCTTCTGAAAACATAAAGCATATATCATATTTTAAAACCTTCCAGTTGTTTCCTGTTGCAAGTAACATAAAACTAATGCTCTTCATCATGGCCTACTCTAGTAATAACAGTTGCCATGCTTTGAGTCCAGAACCTGATGATTCGTTACATTCATTACTTCATACAATCCTCACAATAGCCCTCACAAATGCTTATTGTCACTACTTTACAGATAAAGAGATTATGTCTTAATGAGGTTGAGTAACTAGCCCAAGGTCATACAGCTGGGAAGTAGTGGGGTCTGGATTTGAACCCAGTACTGTTCAATTCCAAAGCCCTGTTGTACCTGTTCTTAAAATGTCTATTGATGTAAAAATTCCAAGCTCTTGCCCTCAGTTTAAACAAACATTGTTTTGGCTCTTTAGATAGCTCCCTCACCTATGAAATCATCATCATTATTAGTAATTCATATTTATCTCTAGGAACATACTGTGTTCAATAAATACGATGTAACTGTGTATTTTATCCTCATAGACTATCAGGAAAATTATTGGGTGGGGAACTAATTTCAGATGGGAAAAATAAGATGTAAGGTGATCAAGTGACCAGTTAAAGGTAACAAAGTTAGCTAATTCTGGGATCAAGAATTGAAATATGTTACTAACCTCTGACCACTGGCATTTCCTACCTTGGCCTCCCACCCTCAATGTGGGAGTTTCCTGATGCGATTGTTGCTGCCATATCTTTTGCCACTTCCCAGTAATATTCTGAAGAAATGATTCCAGACAATAGTGGAGGGAACTGGGACCCTCAGAGAAGCAGTCTGAAGGATATCATTGTTCAATTTGGAGCATGACCAGCCCCTGGAGGGCTTGAGAGCTGTAACCCAAGTGCAGCTCGAAGAGGCTGCCATCTTTGTGCAGTTGAGAACATTAAAACCAGATGCCTCATTGCAAAAGCTTGCTCTAGAAGAGAGAATTCATCCACACATTTAACTGAAGCTTAAACCTGGGTCATTGTATTTACTGAAAAAATTGAAAGATGGAGAAATTGACATCTTTCCGTGTTCTTTGTCTATTCAGAGAAAATGTCCCAACACTGCATGTAAATAATTATAAATAAAACAAAAAGTCAGAAGAATTGCTAGTTAATATTTAATGACTAGTTCTCTGGCAGCAGTGCACATTCCAAAGATTTCCCAACTGGTTGTGTTTATATTGCTATAAACTCCAGCAGGCCTAGCTTTCTCTGAACTCAGAGCACACTTCAAGAGCTAATATTTCCCCTACCTGAGAACTTTGAAAATGGTCTAAAAAATCATAGCCATATACTGTATTTTGGTGCTTTGATGTTGTCAATTGAGAGACGTTAGCAACAAAACCATCTTGTTTATTACTGCAAAGATTATGGGAATATCCTTTTTTGCCAGCTTTGTCAGAAAAGGGATCATATGTCCAAAGAGGCCAAATCATTTCAACACTTGGTACGCAAGCTATTTGTTTCTGGAAAATTAGGAAAATAACCTGAGCTTAAGGGAAATGAAAGCACACCACAGGCAAATCTGTAACTTGTAATATTCTGAGTGAATATTTCTTTTAAAAATACAGATACTAGATTTATTAAATAAATAAAGCTAACATTTTTGTAGGTGTTCATGTAAAGAATACTTCACAATTGCTATTGTATTTGACCCTGTTAAGTTTTTGAGGATTCATAAAATTCTAGAGTCATGAGAAGTACCACTCTGAGCATGTCAGAGATATGCAGTTGATACTTGTATAGAGCAATAAAACTACTGAATCGTCCCCAAGGAATTTCATAATATTGTATTCTTATAACAGCTGAGTTAGCTAAAGGATTCTTATTTCAGCTTTATTAAATAGTACAGGGTCAGGGTTATATGTGTGTATGCTTAGTTGCTCAGTTGTGACCAGCTCTTTGTGACCCCATGGACTATAGCCTGCCAGGCTCCTCTGTCTATGGGGATTCTCCAGGCAAGAATACTGGAGTGGGTTGTCATGCTGTCTTTCAGGGGATCCTCCCAACCCAGGTATCGAACTCAGGTCTCCTGCATTGCAGGCAAATTCGCTACTGTTTAAGGCACGAGGGAAGCCCAGGTCAGGGTTATCTATTTCTCAATAAATATACTGTATGTACACAAAACCATATGGTGTGGAGATCAAACCTTTAATTAGTAGTTAGCATAAGAAAATCTATAAGGAAATGATGTGGTTTATGGGGGAAAAAACTGTAAATCACAAATCTAGAGATGAGCGTGCTCATGAGAATAACAATAATACTAGCCTGTGTTTACTTAGTTTTTAGTTTGTGCCAAGAACCATTTTAGGCTTTTTCTATTTTGCCCATTTAAGCCTTGTAACCACCCTCTGGAGTAGAGACTGTTGTTATTTCTATTATATAGAGAGGAAACCAAGGGATTGAGGGCCTAAGTAACTTGCTCAAGGGTGTTGAACTTCTAAGTGGAGTTGCTGGGATTTAAAACCTAGAAATCTAACTCTGGAGTTCACGCTCTGCTAAATTGCCTTTGGATCAGCAGCTCTATCCTTACTAAGTGAACATGATCTTTATTTTTTTTCCCAATCTATTGAAATAATCTGATACCTACCATTGCTACTCCCACAAAGTTGTTTTTGAGATTAACTGAAATGATATATTTAAAAGCACTTTAAAAGATAATATGCTCTTCAAATGTGAGGTGATATTATTATATTATATACAATGGCTAGTTACTCAGAGCAGTGGTCCATGAAATGGTCAGCCATGAGTGTATTTGGTATACTAATAAACCAAACCACTGCAATAGGCTTCTAAATATATACACATTAGTTCTTCCCAGAATTCAAGTCAAGGCTCAAACTGCCTCTGCACACAGTTATTTGGCGATACATAGGCATATTTCTGGAAACAGGGAGGAACTGCTGTAATTGTTTGCACATGCAGACATTGTCTCAAATATGATTTTGCTATTTCAGAGATTCCCTTGTCATAACTACCAAAATGACACAAGCAGTACTTTTTTGTAATCTCCATATTTGACGCATGAAAGAAGACTTAATTCCTGTTTGAATAAACAACATAATAAGGTTATTGAGATTAGAGACCATTACTATATAAAATTATGTCTAAGTGGCAGATATAATTAACATTGGATTGTAATTACACTAATTACAAGTCACATTAAGACACTCCAGTAATGACAAAGTGAGAACCCTATAATTGAATGGAATAAGTAGGGAAACATGCTGCTCACACTAATTACCTAAATGAGCTAATATGTCTTCAGAGTGACAGTCATGTTCACTGTTATTACGCAGACAAGTCAGTTGAGTGAGGTATTTTTAAAATATACATATATATTTCTAATTTTATTTCTTTATTCTCTCTAGGACCTATTTCAAGTCATCAGCAACTTCAGGATTTTTCTTCTGGGCCAAAGAAAGCAAAAATTGCAATGAAGGCTTTCTTTAGCCTTGTTAAAGAAAAGCATGGACAGCCACAATCCACTAATCCAGTTAAGATTCCAGTCTTAGAGTATATGAAATGCACTGAGCACAAGCCAGTTTCTTGGACTGGGTACTGTTCTCCAGTTTCTCCTCTGTCCTGGCTTTACCAGCTTACTGAATCAAGTACCTGCATCTCACTGTATAGTTTGTAGCCTTGAGAATCATCAGTTGTGTGTTCTGAAGTACCAAATATGGCTTCTAGCAGCTTGGCTCCAGAAAGGCCCTGGAGAGTGATAAAGCATGAATTATTCAATGCAATTAGTACCAGCATCACACCGGAACTCACATTTTAGCCCAAACTGTTAAGTGAGGATATAAACTAATAGTAGAATATGAATTCGTGGCACTGTGAAAATTGTCTATATTTTGTTGTTCCTTTCCCCCGCTCATGTTACCTTTTCTTTATGTACCTCTGTCTGGGGCACTGCTTGGGTAGGAAAGGAAACTGGAAATTAAAAATAAAAAACAACAGACTGCAGCTATTTAAAACCTTTTTTTGAAAGGAGAGATTTCTTCTTTTCCTTCTTTTAAGTCAAGGAGGTCCTTAAATTGATAAACAAAATGCTGAGCACAGCTTTTCTTTGTCTTGTGTCAGTGAAGAAAGGACAGTGTGTCAAGCATGCCTTTGTTAGCAGGACTGTGGAACTGTTTCTGTACATTCCTCTTTATTTTTGTTTGAACACAAATAAGATTTCCTTTTTTCCATCCAGACAATACAGTTTTGCCTTTAAGAAACCAGGCTTATGGGTTTCTAATAAAAAGCAGTAAACCAAATACACAGGGTTTATAAATAAGTGGATACCATATGTGTTAGGCCAAAGGTGGCAATTTGACCCTCCCACTCTGTTAATATTTGGCATGTAACTCAAAAATAATGACCCTGTTCTGTTGATATACTCTAGTTCCAGGGTTCTACAATTCTCTCAGTCAATCATATTTTAGTTCAAAATGGAATTAATGTTGAATTTGAATTATGGGTTATACTCAATTAATTCAGTACTTGTACAAACTCATATAATCAAGCATTAGGAGTTTACATAAGAGGATGTTCATTGAAATAAATAGTGTTGGAGGCCAACCTTCTGCTAATGGCCATGCAAATTAGGGGCTAATGGAGCTTAGCAAGCTTAATCTAAGACAAGGAGTAGGGTGACTTAGATTTTATCCTTAGAACTATTCTTTTCTCACTGATGATTTTTCAAGCTGTTCATTATCTCTGTTTTGGTGAGATAGCAATTTCAGTGGTTCTTTGCAACTTACTTAGAGTCCTTGAGTCTTTAAGCAGCTCAGAAGCATTTCATTTTATGTCACTGAGGAAACAGTTAATCCCCTAGAGTTCCAGAAAGAGTGTAGTTCTGCTGACACCTTGATGTTAGCCCAGTAAGACTTCTATCTACAGAACTCTTTGTGACCCTATCGACTGTAGCCTGCCAGGCTCCTCTGTCCATGGGATTATCCAGGCAAGAATACAGGAGTGGATTGCCATTTCCTTCTCCTGAGGATCTTCCTGACCCAGGGATCAAACCTGTGTCTCTTACATCTCCTGTATTGGTAGGCAGGTTTTTACCACTAGCACTACCTGGGAAGTGGTGTGTCACTACAACCAGGTAAATGAGTTGGCCAAGTGGACGGAGCACTCAGAAATCCCAGGTCCAGGTTGGCAAACATTTTTTGGTAAAGAACCAGATAGTAAATACTTACAGATTTCCAGGTCACGTATGAAAATATAGATAGATAGGTAGCTAGGTAGATATATAGAGATAGAGGTCAAACCAGTCAATCCTAAAGGAAATCAACCCTGAATCTTCATTGGAAGGACTGATGCTGAAGCTGAAGCTCTAATACTTTGGAAATCTGATTGGAAGAGCTGGCTCATTAGAAAAGACCCTGATACTGTGAAAGATTGAAGGCAGGAGGAGAAGAGGATTACAGAGGACCAGATGGTTGGATGGTATCACCGACTCAATGGACATGAGTTTGAGCAAACTCAGGAAGATAATGAAGGACAGGGAAGACTGGTGTGCTGCAGTCCATGGGGTCACAAAGAGTCTGACACAACTGAGTGATTGAACAACATAGATACAGATGTGGACATATATATCTATATATATGTTCCAACTCTTGAAAAATGTAAGAAAAATAATTCACCATTCTTAGCTTGCTGGGCTCTACACCAAGAGGCTACAGGCAGAATTTAGGCCTCGGAGCCAATCCCTTCCCCAAGCGAACATAACTGAATATGTTTCACAGTGAAGAATCATTCGTTAATGGAAGCGAAATATAAAACTACTGAAATCAACTATTTCTAAAGTACTGAAAAATGTAGATCATAATTATTTAAGGTTATAGATGTGTTTATTTATACTTGAATAAGTTGTTTTGGGAATATCAGAGATTGAGAGAGGAAAGGTGTCTTTTGCACAGATCATGGGAGCAGCCTAGTATGAGTTAGAGTCTGAGTAAGGTGAGGAGGGCATCAGTGTAAGACCGGAGATGGAAAGCTGGTTATATTGAGGGGGTTGATCAAATAAGTAACTATGTTAAGGATAAAGCCATCCAGGTATCAGAAGAGAACTACAAATGTGGAAAGGAATAAAACTAGAAAGGGCCCTGAAGTTTTAATGCATACAGATACATAAGGAAATAGATAAAAATGTAAATTAAGTACATACACACAAGCACACACACACACACATGCATACCTTGACTAGCTCTGTCTACTGAGAGGCCTGGGAGCAGCAAAACTTTATCATCAATGAATGGACCTAGTGCTCAGATCACGGCTTCTTACTATCCTTCTCCAATGAAAGAAACCAAGCGTCGTTAGAAAAGTGCTTGATTTTAGAACTGAGGCAGAGAATATATCAGCTTGGAAAAATCTTACTTATTCCGGGAACAAACAAACCAAAGGTCAGAGAATAATTGGATCATGTCAAGAAGATCCAGAAACTAGTTTGAAAGGATTCCCACTAGACAAATTGGGATTAATTTCAGTGTCAAAATGGATAATGACAGTAACAGAATGGAACTTATTCAGTAAGTTATGAAATCATAGATAAATTAAAAGTTTGATAAAAAAAAAAGGAAATTTACATGATTTTAAAATATCTCCCTGCTGCTGCTGCTGCTGCTGCTAAGTCACTTCAGTCGTGTCCGACTCTGTGCGACCCCATAGACGGCAGTCGACCAGACTCCGCCGTCCCTGGGATTCTCCAGGCAAGAACACTGGAGTGGGTTGCCATTTCCTTCTCCCTACAAAGTGTTTATTAATTACAAGAGGGGCTAGGAAAATTTACTTTATTGAGGAAAATCCTGGTATATACTACTTCAGTCAGTGATCAAAGTGAACATCATCAGTCATAGGATAAATATAAATTGTGGGCCACCTAATAAGAGGCAATTAGGAAACCATAGCATCACACTTGTGATATTCCCATCAAAAAAACACAACCTGAGTCTGATCATGAGGAGACATCAGACAAACCTCAACTAAGGGATATTTTACAAAATAACTGCTTTTTAAAAGCATCAAGGTCATAAAAATTAAGGAAGAACTGAGAAGCAATTCTAGTGTGAAGAAAAATAAAGAGATATGATAGCTAAATACAACATGTAATTCTGAGCTAATTTATTTTTTTTATAAAAGACATTATAGGAACAATTAGCAGAACGTGAATGGAATTTAAGGATTAAATGATAGCAACATATCAATGTTTTCTTATTTTGATTGTTGTATTGGTTATGAGGAAAAATACCCTTACTTGTAGGAAATACATAGAAAGGATATCGGAGCATCAGGAGGACAAATTATTCTCAACTGACTCAGAAAAGAGAAGCTCTTATCCTGTGTTTCCTGTATTTTTCTAAATATTTTAAAATATAAATAATTTTAAATGAGCTTTCATATAAATATCATATTAAAATGTAAACACAATTAAAATGCGCATTCAAAGATGCTCTCCCATAGGAGAGATGGGAGATGGCATGGTGAAGTAGATACAGAGTGAATTTTGAAATCTCTAAGATCTGGATTAGAATCTGTTTCAAATGTTTAATAGCTGGATGGTTTCGGCCAAGCCACTTAGCCACCTTAAATGTTAAATGTTTATGATATTATTTATAATGCCATTAAATAAATGGAGAGGATTATATTCAAATAGACTATAAATATTGTCTGGCACATAAAAGATGCTTACTTCAAGCTAATCATAGTAGAGAATAATAGTGGTTAACAGTAGTACTATTAATAATAATAGTAGTAATCATAATAATAGTATGAGTAGTGGTGACACATAGTAGTGTTGTTAATGACATTATCAGTAATAATGGCAAGTAGTGGTAGTAGAAATAGATGTTCCACTATTAGTAACAGAGGCTATTGTTGGCATAGATGGCATTATTATCATAATCATTATGGGCCCTCTCAGGGGAGCTGAGGTGGGTAGTCTGCTATGTCAAAGTCTTCAATAGCCATAATCTATAATGGAAAAAGGAGTAGCAGGCAAGAGGATGAGAAGCAGGAACAACCATATGGATGGAAAACATCCTCAATATCTAAGGTAAGTTAATACCTTAAAAGATCCATGGTATTTTCATCTAGTGATCCCATTCTCTTAATAAACATAGAAAGACACTTGGTTCCGGCCCTGATCACCCTGCACACCTAGACATGCAATTCTTTTTCCAAAATTTATTTAGAAATCTTTATTGGACATGCAATTTTTACACCCCGTCAAGGATACACACCTGCTATTCTCTGTGTTTTGCTGTCTTCAGTGTATTGTCTCTGTCAGGAAAAGAATCCATGCTGAAGTCAGCTGAGTACCTTGAAGTCTCAACAGTAAGTCAGTGCAGGATTCTTCATATTCTTGCTCTAACTGACTTCCTATAATAATTATACTAACATCTAAAGTCTGAATACTCAAGATGAATGTATCTGCCTCATAACTCCTGATCTAGACTTTAAACTCTAACATGTAGTGTCTTGCATTTGTTTCTTACTCTCTTGGGGTTCAATACCTTGTGCTATGGGGAATGGACCCTCTGCTAACATCACTTATGAATATTCATCTTAGGCAAAAAGACCTTTCCAGAGATCATCTCTCTATTTAGGGCTAGAGGTACTGTGTTTTCCAGGTCCCTATGTGAAAATCTATTTTTACGCAGTTCTACACTTGCTGAATAAAGTGGGCATGCAATCTGGGCCTCATTTTCCCTACTGTTGTTTTCTGCAACACTTCTGGAGATATGCAATTAAGTCTTCAAATGCAGACTCCATCTCCTGCCTGTTCCTGAAGGATTCTTGACTACATTAGAAAACATACCAATCGCCTCACTCCCTCTACCTGAAGAGGCTTAGAATTAAGACTCTCAGCAAAGGATTGATCTAGTCACAATTGTCAGGCTTCCCTGCTGCTCCTCAGTTTCTTTGCTACCAAGAAACCTATGACCAAACCTGCAGGAGGCTTCCCCATGAGGCTGTACATCCTAACCTTCCTTTTCTTTTCTTTCCTGCCCCCATGCTGGCTCGATCCAAAAGCTTGGGTTTGCTGTGCATCCTGCTCTTTACTTCTGGCTGGAGCTCAATCTTCTGGTTGGAGCACTATAATTTTCTCTTGTGCTAGTCCTTCCCATCCAGGAAAAGATTCCTGACCTGTGTCAAATAAATAAATATTTAATAAAATAAAATGTCTTTCCCAGCATAAAAAAATAAAATATTTTTGAAATGTGGTCTGAATTAGGTCCCTTCATTAGTATTTGGTGCATATGGATCCTCTTTTGGGACCTCCTATAGTAATTTCTTCTTACAAACCCCTAATCTGCTGGGTTCCACCCACCTTCCTCATCTTTCCTACTCTCTTGCCTGCGGCTCCTTAAGCTTACACTTCCCCGAGTTACTGCAGTTGTAGCCATGTCAGTGCTCCCAGCCCTCACTTTGCCTTGGTTCTTCCTTTTGAGCCACATCCTGGTACCATATATTGTTCCATCTGCCAAGTGCCCCTTTGGATGGCCTTACATTGTTTATGGAAACTGCTAAGATGCTATTCTATATTTGAGTCCCTCCCAGGGCTCCAGAACACAGTCACGAACAGTTTTGGAGTTAAGCTGTCACCTTGATTCTAATTCTGGACAAGTTATTTCATGTCTCTGAGTATGGTGAGCATAATATGAGGATAATGTATAGATACATATGTTAAAAAATTAGAAAATTCATACATCACAAATTTGTGAAGTACTGATAACAATAGCCATATAACCCAGTGTCACTGTGTGAGGGCACTGTGCTAAATGCCTTGCATATGTTATTTCTAATTCTTAGAGTTATACTGCGTGGTGTCCTGTACTCTCATTTCATGATGAGGAAATTGAGGCTTAGTGTGGTTAAGTAATTTGCTATACCAAGCAAGTGGCAGAAGCAGGAATTCAGTTCCAGGTTTGGCGACTCTTAAACTGGCATATTTCACTACTGTGCTGCCTCTGCTAGGAAGGTTTTTCTCCAAAGAAACAAAGAGACACATTTCTCTGTGGCATTTCCTGTTTTCCTATTTCAAACATCTTTTTAGTTGCTGAAGAGCTGCCAGGATCAAAGACATAATTTATGTATTGAACTGCTGCAGACTGGAAAAATTTGCATTTTATCATGTTTCATCCTTTAACTCATTCACTGCAAAAATTTAAGTACTTTGAGGTAGGTGTCAATAGACTTTTTTTAATGAAAAGGAATATACAGTGGACATTGGTGGGGCTGAAGGACATGTGGGACAGAAATGGTACAGTCCTAAGGATCCTAGCCTGTAATGTGTCAGGTGCTGCAGAAAATGGAAGGAGAAGAATTTAAATCTTTGAGATTCAAGGAAAAGAAGTCTCCCCTGAAAACTGGAAAGTATATATATATATTAAATGTACATACATCATATGTGTGTGTGTGCACATGTGTGCATGCTTAGCCCTGTCTAGCTCTTTGGGACCCCATGGACTATAGCCTGCCAAGCTCCTCTGTCCATGGAATTTTCCAGACAAGAATACTGGAGTGGGTTGCTATTTCCTTCTCTAGGGGATCTTTCCAACCTAAGGATCAAAGCTGCATCTCTTTGTCTCCTGCATTGATAGGTGGGTTCTTTACCAGCTGAGCCACCGGGAGGCCATACACAAACATAAAACACTGGATCACTGTGCTGTACTCCTGCAACTAACAGGATGTGCATGCGCACTCGGTCGCTTCAGTCGTGTCTGACTCTTTGCAACCCTATGGACTGTAGCCCACCAGGCTCCTCTGTCCATGGGATTCTCCAGGCAAGAATACTGCAGTGCGTTGCCATGCCCTCCTCCAGGGGATCTTCCTGACCCAGGGATCAAACCTGTGTCTCCTGCATTGCAGGTGGATTCTTTACCACCGTTCCACCAGGGAAGCCCAATACAACATTGTAAATCAACTAAACAGTGGAAACAATGTCAGACTTTATTTTTTTGGGCTCCAGAATCACTGCAGATGATGATTGCAGCCAGGAAATTAAAAGACGCTTACTCCTTGGAAGGAAAGTTATGACCAACCTAGATAGCATATTAAAAAGCAGAGACATTACTTTGCCAACAAAGGTCTGTCTAGTCAAGGCTATGGTTTTTCCCATGGTCATGTATGGATGTGAGAGTTGGACTGTGAAGAAAGCTGATCGCCGAAGAATTGATGCTTTTGAACTGTGGTGTTGGAGAAGACTCTTGAGAGTCCCTTGGACTGCAAGGAGGTCAAACCAATCCATTCTAAAGGAGATCAATCCTGGGTGTTCACTGGAAGGACTGATGCTAAAGCTGAAACTGCAATACTTTGGCCACCTCATGCGATGAGTTGACTCACTGGAAAAGACTCTGATGCTGGGAGGGATTGGGGGTGGGAGGAGATGGGGATGACAGAATGAGATGGCTGGATGGCATCACCGACTCGATGGACATGAGTTTGAGTGAGCTCCGGGAGTTGGTGATGGACAGGGAGGCCTGGCGTGCTGTGATTCATGGGGTCGCGGAGAGTCGGACACGACTGAGCGACTGAACTGAACTGATACTTCAAAAAATATTTGACTGGGTGGTACTGCAAAGCCTCTTCTAGCCAGTTCCCAGCAGTTCCACCAGGAGGTCATCATGCTAGCCCAGCAGGGCATGCCTAACTCCAGGCATGCACAGAGATCCTCTCCTCCCAGGAAACAGGGCATACCCTGGCCCATCACCCCAGGCACATCTATCACATATCAAGAGAACCTAGTTCAAAACCACTCAAGAGGACCTCCCCAAGGATATTGGATACTGAACTCTGTGTGGATAGGAGTAGGAGAGCTAGGGCAGCAAAATTTAAAATAATATTAATAATGAATATTGAATGAATAGTCAAAAAGGCCAGAGAAGATTCCCTCTCTTTGTGATATTTACATCAGGTACTGCCAGACTAAAGGCCACTTAAAGGTGCAGAGATCACCAAACAAGATAATATAATGCATGAAAGCTCATTTTTATCAACACTCCCTCTATATGCTTCTTATCATAAAAACAGACTTGGAAAGAGGACGTGCTGGTATTTCACCCATGAGGACAGGCAGGGTGGAAAACAGGACCAGGTAGGGCTGAAGAAATGGGGCTGCTGAAGTTGTTGACTCTGGCACAGCTGGTCAGGCTGTACAAGGCAAGCAGTTCTAAGATTGTGTTCAGTGGAGCAAATGTTTTCTTTTTACCAGGTAGGTTCAATGTTGTAGGCTTGAGGGAAGTGTAGGCTGTGTAATACACAGAGTCAGGTGGTGTCACACTGGGGACTTGGCTCAGGGAGGCTCATCTTGGCTAAGAGTCAAGACTCAGGGTGTTCCAACATTCAAAGGAGGAGACTGGTGAGGATTGGGCAATGTCAATTTGCCCATGAGTTTCTTGGGTCATCAGCACCCATAGGCAGCACACCATACACCATACCTGACCCCAGTAGCCTTTAAATCATGTTACAGAATCTGGGTGACTAGGAAAATATTCATAGAAAATAATTGAGATATATAAAAGGGTTAAACAACCATATGTACCTTATGAGGTAAAATATCTCTATTTTTGTATTTTTATCTACACCTATATATGCAGAGGAAAGGAACAGATTGGGAAGAAATACACGAAGATGTTATTAGTGATTATCTCCAGGTGGTAGAATCTCAGGTGATGTATAGTTTCATCTGTATGTTTTCCAAGTCTTCTCTAGTTAAGATGAATTACTTATAGAAGAGAAAAAATATATATATTGGGAAGAAAAAAAAAAAAAACAGAGAAAGACTCCTCCAGGAAGAATAAATCTAAATAAATCAGACTGTGCAGGTAACTCATCTCATATTTCTGTTTTACGTCCAGGGGAGTAAATTTCCTGGATCTTCTTTGAAGTAGAGACTGGTGCCTCCTCTGGCTGGGAGGCACCGATTACCCACTGCTCGCTCAAGACTCTGCCTTTCCCCTCTCAGGTCAATCTTCTTGCTTCTCACAGTGTGTAATGATGAAGGTGTTCCTCT
Organism: Moschus berezovskii; assembly: GCF_049115385.1. Lineage (NCBI taxonomy): Eukaryota > Metazoa > Chordata > Mammalia > Artiodactyla > Moschidae > Moschus > Moschus berezovskii. The sequence goes on along the minus strand of NC_142461.1, from coordinate 88,717,119 downwards.
CCTGTTTTCTCTTTACCCAGCATTCACTGGTGGTGGACATACTACACCCAAGCTTCAGCTTCCTTCAGACAAAAGAATTTGCAGAAAAACTAAGGCGGGTATCACATTTTGGCCATGCCCCTCCCTCCCCGCTACACCACGTGTTGGAAACCTTGATATGGAAGCAGCTCCATGGCAGCTCCGTAGGCTCCTGCATATGGTGGACTAGATGCTGGGATTTCATGAACATTTGAGGAACCAAATATTGAATCTGTCAGTTTATTGCACAAATTGCAATGGCTGGCTTAGAACCAAGGATGAATCTAGACCTGCAGTTTTTCATGAAGCTGGAGAAAGCAGAGAGTGATTCATTCCTCCGGTGTTTAGTACCTCCCTGTCAACCTCTGGTTGCGCTTCACCCTTATTTTCCAAATTATACCTACCTTTCCTACCTCTGTTTGTCATGTTTTCCTCTTAATTAAAATGTACAAGTCCTATATTTTGTTCTCTCAGGTCCCCTGCTAGGTGACTGATTTAACTGATTACTTGAATCCAAGTTGAGGTGCTGATAGCTGATAAACACTGGATGCATTAGATATGTTAATGTGTATGCTGATAACATTGGATTTCTTTAGTGACCTTCAGAATCTTTTATCTACTGGGCATTTAACTCACCATAAGGTGTTAGACAAAAATGTGAGGGCAAATGGGACATTCATAACCCTAGGTAATATCAGTTCAGTTCAGTTCAGTCGCTCAGTCGTGTCCGACTCTCCACGACCCCATGAATCACAGCACGCCAGGCCTCCCTGTCCATCACCAACTCCCAGAGTTCACTCAAACTCATGTCCACAGATTCGGTGATGCCATCCAGCCATCTCATTCTCCGGCGTCCCCTTCTCCTCCCGCCCCCAACCTTTCCCAGCATCAGAGTCTTTTCCAGGGAGTCAACTAGTCGCATGAGGTGGCCAAAGTATTGCAGTTTCAGCTTTAGCATCAGTCCCTCCAATGAACATCCAGGATTGATCTCCTTTAGAATGGACTGGTTGGATCTCCTTGCAGTATAAGGGACTCTCAAGAGTCTTCTCCAACACCACAGTTCAAAAGCATCGATTCTTCGGCAATCAGCCTTCTACACAGTCCAACTCTCACATCCATACATGACCACGGGAAAAACCATTGCCTTGACTAGACGGACCTTGGTTGGCAAAGTAATGTCTCTGCTTTTTAATATACTATCAAGGTTGGTCATAACTTTCCTTCCAAGGAGCAAGCGTCTTTTAATTTCATGGCTGCAATCAGCATCTGCAGTGATTTTGGAGCCCAAAAAAACAAAGTCTGACACTGTTTCCACTGTTTTTCCATCTATTTCCCATGAAGTGATGGGACCAGATGCCATGATCTTTGTTTTCTGAATGTTGAGCTTCAAGCCAACCTTTTCACTCTCCTCTTTCACTTTCATCAAGAGGCTTTTGAGTTCCTCTTCACTTTCTGCCATAAGGGTAGTGTCATCTGCATATCTGAGGTTATTTATATTTCTCCCAGCAATCTTGATTCCAACTTGTGCTTCTTCCAGCCCAGCATTCCTCATGATGTACTCTGCATATCAGTTAAATAAGCAGGGTGACAATATACAGCCCTGACATACTCCTTTTCCTATTTGGAACCAGTCTGTTTTTCCATGTCCAGTTCTAACTGTTGCTTCCTGACATGCATACAGGTTTCTCAAGAGGCAGGTCAAGTGGTCTGAGATTCCCATCTCTTTCAGAATTTTCCACAGTTTATTTTGATCTGCACAGTCAAAGGCTTTGGCATAGTCAATGAAGCAGAAATAGATGTTTTTCTGGAACTCTCTTGCTTTCTCCATGATCCAGCGGATGTTGGCAATTTGATCTCTGGTGCCTGTGCCTTTTCTAAAACCTGCTTGAACATCTGGGAGTTCACGGTTTACATACTGCTGAAGCCTGGCTTGGAGAATTTTGAGCATGACTTTACTAGCGTGTGAGATGAGTACAATTGTGCGGTAGTTTGAGCATTCTTTGGCATTGCCTTTCTTTGGGATTGGAATGAAGACTGACCTCTTCCAGTCCTGTGGCCACTGCTGAGTTTTCCAAATCTGCTGGCATATTGAGTGCAGCACTTTCACAGCATCATTTTTCAAGACTTGAAATAGCTCAACTGGAATTCCATCACCTCCACTAGTTTTGTTAGTAGTGATGCTTTCTAAGGCCCACTTGACTTCACATTCCAAGATGTCTGGCTCTAGGTCAGTGATCACATTATCGTGACTATCTTGGTCGTGAAGATCTTTTTTGTACAGTTCTTCTGTGTATTCTTGCCACCTCTTCTTAACATCCTCTGCTTCTGTTAGGTCCATACCATTTCTGTCCTTTATCGAGCCCATCTTTGCATGAAATGTTCCCTTGGAATCTCTAATTTTCTTGAAGAGGTCTCTTGTTTTTCCTGTTCTGTTGTTTTCCTCTATTTCTTTGCATTGATCACTGAGGAAGTCTTTCTTATCTCTCCTTGCTATTCTTTGGAACTCTGCATTCAGATGCTTATATTTTTCCTTTTCTCCTTTGCTTTTTGCCTCTCTTCTTTTTACAGCTATTTGTAAGGCCTCCTCAGACAGCCATTTCGCTCTTTTGCATTTCTTTTCCATGGGGATGGTCTTGGTCCCTGTCTCCTGTACAATGTCACGAACCTCCGTCCAGAGTTCATCAGGCACTCTATCAATCAGATCTAGTCCCTTAAATCTATTTCTCACTTCCACTGTATAATCATAAGGAATTTGATTGAGGTCATATCTGAATGGTCTAGTGGTTTTCCCTACTTTCTTCAATTTCAGTCTGAACTTTGCAATAAGAAGTTCATGATCTGAGCCACAGTCAGCTCCTGGTCTTGTTTTTGCTAACTGTATACAGCTTCTCCATCTTTGGTTGCAAAGAATATAATCAATCTGATTTCGGTGTTGACCATCTGGTGATGTCCATGTGTAGAGTCTTCTCTTGTGTTGTTGGAAGAGGGTGTTTGCTATGACCAGTGCATTCTCTTGACAAAACTCTATTAGCCTTTGACCTGCTTCATTCCGTGCTCCTAGGCCAAATTTGCCAGTTACTCCAGGTGTTTCTTGACTTCCTACTTTTAACTGAGCTCAACACTTGGCCACTTTTATTTTCAGAGCAAATTCTCTGGGGTGAGTAATGTTTATCTCTGATTTCTGATTAGGTGTAGTACCTGATACTTGAAACTCAAATGAAAAAAAAAAAAAAAATCATAGCTAGTTATTCCAGAAGGGTTTTAATGTTGAATTTAAAAGAAAGTCTGATCTTTTTTGGATATGATTCCATTAAGATAAGTGTTATGTACTGGCTCCATCAAAAGACTAGCATAAATGGAAGAATAAATGGTAGCATAAACATGGCATATTTAATAATGTATCCTTTTGTAAATTAGTCAAGGATAGAGAATATAAGTTGCCTGGGGGGGGTGGGGAACTATGAAATTCAGTGATAAAACCTCTGATCATGCCTAAAAGGTCAACTGAAATGGGCTGATTATAGTTTATAATGAAGTGGTTCTTAACCTACACCATATTGCTTTTAACTTCCTTGTTGTGAGCCTTGTTTTAGTGAAATTCACATTTAGATTCCTGATTAGGGCTGTGTGTGTGTGTATTGGGAGGAAAGAAATAAAACCACTTTTAAAATTCTAATCATCTATGAATTCTTCTCTCTTTTTTCCCATGCTTTGACTTTAGTTGAACTGATTGCCTGTGTCATTTTATTTTAATGCATATAGAAATTTTTGCTTTCTTATCCCTTTAAGAAACATGCCAAATTTGAGTCTAATTTTTATTTGACTATCTTTTATAATTCAGTGGATGTGAGTATGCATGTATGTATCATTTTGAAGTAAAAAAAAAAGAAAAAGAACACAGTAAAATTGGCTTTAAGACTTGTAAAATCACTTTGTTTCTATATCTGTCCTCTTATCTAGAAATTAAATATAATAGTATCTTTTGTATCTCAAAATATAGTTGTAAAGTTCAAAATGAGATAGTAAAAGTGAGTATTTTTAAAATATAAAATCCTGTTAAAATAATAATAATAAAGATGTAACTTATATTGCTTTGTTTTTAAATAGTTCTACTTTTAAAAATATACATTATCTAAAGGTAAAAATTTTACATGTTTTAATTTGACACACATATGTACAAATATTTTTCCTTAAATGTTTTTCATTCAGTGTAAGATTTTCATTTTGACTCTCAGTGAATAATTATTCCAAATTTAGCAATCTAATTAAGATTCATGTACTTTGTCTTTATAAAATTATGGTGAAGCATTTAAGTTATAGTTCATTGAAATGAAATGATACAAATTCTGATTAGGATTGCAAATATTCTGTTTTGCCAAGTGGTTAGAAGACAACAGAACTTACATTTTAAGAGCTAAATAAGTAAAACAAATTGTTCTGCCACCAGACAAAAGTCTCTAGTAAAATATGACCATTCTGCAAAATACTGAATAAATATTCAGCATAAATTTACAAATATTTTAAGAATTTTTTCCTTTTCTTTTTGATACTATGCTTCATTGATCTATTAAGCAGGTCATGTTAACAGTCAGTTTCTTTAAGTAAGACATCCCATGCTGGATAATCCCTGTACAGTTTTTGAGGTCATTTAAAATGAATGAATAAGTAAAGAATTTGGTATCTATGGGATCCTAGAAAAAAAGATTGAGCAATTTTATGCTGCAAATATTAGAAGAATTCACATTGGTAAATACTGTATTCATGTAAAAATGCATGCACATTTTTCAAGAGACTTAAAATAATAAATAAACTCTTTGGCTAATGCTTGTCCCTGTAATAAATCTGTCATTTTAACTTGGAAATGTGCAGTTACTACCTCACTTGGGCAGATATTTTTTAGTGTTTGCCAGAAAATAAACAGGAAGCAAATCTGAAAGTAATTCGAAAAAGTCAGAAAGATATCTCCTTCCAAGAATCTAACTCGTCTAGCTCTGCTCTACCCACACTCAGAAGTTTTTGTTTAAAGATCCAGGTAATAACAATAAATTAAGTAGTTTTCAGCACCTCTGGACACCTCTAAACAAAATTATCTAGATTCTTTTCCCTCTCCTGCCACACCACCCTCCTCCCATTAAATGGAGAGCTGTATATGCTGCAGGAGACTATTTGATCATTGAAGAGAGACAAAATGTTCTGCTTTTCAGCACATTTTAATCCACAGCTGGTGCACAGATTGGCATAGAGTATATGTTAGTTTTAGCTGTGAATTTTTTCAAGTTGAGGTTGCCTATATTTAGATCTCTGGAGTTTTAGAATTGCTGAAAGTAAATGTTTGAATGAGAAAAAATATTGACTGGAGGAAAATGCTGTTTAATAGAGGTGTTGATTTTGACCAGTCTAAAAAATGTTTATGTTGGATGAACATTTGTAATAGGAGAGATGAAATTGTGGGTATTACTGGGAACCGCATTTATTCGGTAACTATGCATTAAAGATACACTGTGGTGTCTAATGGAGAAGGGAATGGCAATCCACTCCAGTATTCTTGCCTGGAAAATCCCATGGACAGAGGAACCTAGAGGGCTACAGTCCTTGGGGTTGCAAAAGAGCTGGACACAACTTAGTGACAGAGCACACACACACCTGGTGTCTAAAGAATACTTGGCTTTTCTGGTTTTTCTAGGTTCATTTTAGAAAGCAAAGTATTACACTTTAGAGAGAAACCGACACAAAACCTAATTTAGACTTTTAAAGTTTATTTTCAAATTTATTAATATCCTAAAGTAATTATTTTACTATTGATTTTTGGACTAGCTTTCAAAACAGGCTCTTCATCCACAAGAGGGAATGTGATGGTGATCTATTTTATTTTCTCCTGAACAGGCTTTTAATTCATTCAACAAATATTTTTTGAATACCCATTAAGTGCCAGGCAGTGTGTTAGGCACTGAGGCTTTTTGGCTATAACTTTGATTGTTATATGCACTGTGAGATGTAAATAAACACAAAAGATTTTTTTTACCATGATAACACTATATTATATGCTTCTCTAGTCAAGTAGTTTTAATTGCAGGCTTATCTAGTAACTTGGATAATTCAGAATGCATATGTTTTGCTTAGCACTTACTCTCATTCAGTAAGGGATGCATGGTAAATGGACTCAATGAAAATACAAACAATGTGATTAAATCATCATTTTTTCCCCAATACTTTTTCCACACAAAAATTGAAAAAAAAAAAAATGATTCTATTCCAGTGTATAAGTGATTTAAATAGGAATTATTGTTTCAAAATGACTATATAGAAATGGATTGTTTAAATGGATACCCCCAGGTTAACTAAAAATTCAAGAAAATAATTTTTATTTCACTTAAATCTTATCACTACATAAAGATTTGCAAAATATTCTAAATTAATCTTCATGGGAAGAAGAGAGATTGGCAACATGTATTCAAAGCCTTTATAGTGTTCATTATATTTAAATCTAAACTACCT